>NC_024801.2:14640620-14747566 GCF_000309985.2 Brassica rapa
AACTCATTTTGTATTGTATAGGATGAAGCGAATGCGCACCAAACAATTTCTTTTGATATCTTGGGTGAAAAAAGAATACGAAATGAAAACTCATTCTATTCGTTTTATATCCTTCAACGAGTAGTTTTCGGTTCTTGTGTTCCCCTATTGTTCTTGCTCTTTGATCCTCTTGGCTTTACCAGATCGCTTTTCCGTGGCTGGTTGGTTGTATTTCGCTTCTTTGGTCACCACTGGGAGCTTCGAGGAGGAATCTGGCCATGGTGTCCTCTTTGATGGCACAGTGATTTCTAACGGCGACTTTATGATCCAGCTGCTTACAAGTAGAAAAAGATTGCATAGTCAAGATCACATTGTGATGAGAAATGAGTGTAGTAGAACAAGATACTTACCCAGGTGGGAATTTGCTATCAGCTCTAGCTTCAACCCTGAGCCACCAAAGCAAGACATTGCGGCCACAGCTTCCAAGTGTTTCCACCATGGAAGGATCCTTTACCATGGACAACGGACCATCTTCAATTTCTTCATTACCATCCAACAAGTTGTCAACATCTTTAACCCATGTCGGTCTATCATCTACAGGTTCCTTCCAAAGCAACCTTGAGTTCAACACAAACCCTGACCATTCCATCTTACTAGGCATCACAGCCGCTTTGTCATCAACATAAACAGCAGTCTTGGTAGCATAAGGCTGTGTATTAAAAACGTGCCACCCCACTAGCTTCCCAGAGGAATCACAGCTAGGACCCTGGATCGGCTTCCCTTCTTGATCCATCTTCAAGACTGATGATAACTCATCAGCATTACCAGAGTGAGCAAGTATCCCAACGGATAAAGCACCAAACCATCTCACATTCTGAATCTCATCAAACAGCTCCATGCTATGCATATTGCTATCATCAGCAAACACAACGATCCCATCTAACTTCTCCTCCCTCACGATCCTCAACCCCTGAATCCTCATCTTACTCTCCACCCTGCGTCGATCTTCCCAAGTATTCGGCATCTTCTGATCAAACCCAACGTGAACCGTCTTCAATCTCGATTTCCCGACGAACGACGCCGTCTCGTTCGTCTTCCCACCAGCTTCCACCACGATCCACACCACGTCGTAAGGCACGAGCATCAGCGAGTGCATTACTCCGGTCAGATGAAGCGCCTGGAACGTCCGTACGTAAGTCGGCGTCACCGCGATCACAGCCCTGGGGCTCCTCACGCCGTAGAGCGACTTCTGCTCCTTCTGCACTCTCTCGAGCAGCTGGTGAGCTCTCATGACCTCGATCGGGTTCGGGTGGGGCCACGGACGGATCCGGATCCCGTGTCTTCCGACCACCACTCGAGAGCTCTCCGCCGTGACGTTGGCTTTCTCCAGAGGCTTCAGCTTGAGCAGCTGGCTCACCCCGGCGGTGGTGGTGTATAGGTTCGTGACGGAGGTGGAGAAGAGGAAGAAGAGGACTAAGTGGCTGAATCGGAACCCTAGAATCAAGCTGATCAAGCAGCAGAGGCAGTGAATCGCTAGCCAGAAGATCGAGGATGGAGATGGCTTGGGGATGAAGCCTCCGTCGAACGACGACGGATCCAGCGATCTGAAGGTGGTTCCTCGACGGTTCAAGTAGCTCGATCGAAATGCAGAGAGGAGCTTCATCTTCTTCGCTTCTTCTCTCCTTTCTCAACAGTTTAGAGTGAACATTAAAGAGGGAAAAAAGTTTGTTAATAATGATTAATTTAATTAATTACTTTGCATTTACGGTTTAGTTATCTTAATTAATATTATTGTCGTTGCTCGCCTTTTGCTGGTACAACGGACATATTTTTAAATTGGAAATCGAAAAGTAAAAGCAATGTTGGATTATATAAACCGACGGTACACGTGGCTTGAGATTTGTGAGAGGTTAAAGCGTTAATGTCGCGAGATTATAAGGTGGAGTGATGATTAAGGAGGTGATTCGGGGGTAAAGCACGTGTTTAATGAGGGAGATGTGACGCTGATGATTGGCAACGGAAGAATAATAAGCCGTACGATTTTGGTTTCTGTTGAAGTTTTATTTCTAAGCAAAGGTTGCTTGTGGATTATATATAGCACATCATTTTCTACATATTTATACAAACATGTTCAATAAAATGGAAAATATTTCTATTTTAAATGTCGCAAACCTTAATTTATTGTTTTTTCTCGTCTACAGCTGTATAATAACAACTGGACTACAAATTCAATGCCGATAGAAACCCATGCCTTAATCTTTATCCATAAGGCCCATTAAAGGCCCAAAAAATTAGAACCACAAGTTTAAAACGATTCGCTTCAACCCCTAATCTATGGCGGCGGCGGCGATGTATAGCTCCACCGTCGTCAGTTCATGAAACCCTCGTCTCTTTCTCTTCTCAAATTTCTCCGGACCCGAGACTCTCCCCTCTTACGAATCCGAACAATGACAATTACATCGAATCCACCGCAAGTGCGCGACGATCTCCTCTGCTCGGACCAGCAGCAGCAGCAGAGTGATTTGCAGATTGAGAAGCCGCCGGAAGCAGCACCAGCAAGCTTGGGCGCTCCAGGTCGAGTATTGAGCATTGATACAAGGGTGGAGCAGGCCTGGGCGCACTGGAAGAAGCTGGGTAGACCGAAGTATATAGTAGCTCCAATGGTGGATAACTCAGAGCTTCCGTTTAGATTGCTCTGTCAAAAATACGGAGCTCAGGCTGCTTACACACCGATGCTCCACTCTAGGATCTTCACCGAGACTGATAATCGAAACAAGGAATTCACCACTTGTGAGGTATAATCAATCAATCTCTCATGATTCAATTGTTTCAGTTCGAAACCGTTGTTACTTATGTTTTTTTTTAATGGGTGTTGTAGGAGGACAGGCCGTTGTTTGTGCAGTTCTGTGCTAACGATCCTGATACTCTCTTGGAAGCTGCAAAGAAAGTCGCACCTTACTGCGATTATGTTGATATCAACTTAGGGTAACTTCGCTTCTTTATCTTCACGTCTTTGTGTATTAGGAGGATTCTTCAATAAAGATGGAATCTTTATCGCATCACTGTTGAAGTTATGTTAGTTCACACATAGTATAATGATTTAGTTTCGGAGATTATGGAAATGATTGAGTTCAATGAGTGTTAGTAGTTTCAATCTTCAATAAAGATCCAATTTTTATCTCAGCACTGTTCAAGTTTTGTTAGTTTAGACATAGTACATTGATTTGGATCCGTAGATTGTGGAAATGTTAAGAGTTCAATGAGTGTTAGTAGCTTTAAATTCAGTGATTTGGGTGCCGTTAGAGCACAGTGACCTTAAGAGTAGTTTGAAGCTTGGTTTATTGAGTTGTTAAGATTGTTTGGGGCGTTTTGGTTTCAGGTGTCCTCAACGTATAGCGAGGCGAGGGAACTATGGTGCATTCTTGATGGATAATCTTCCTTTGGTGAAATCACTTGTTGAAAAGTTAGCTCAGAACCTCACTGTTCCTGTCTCCTGCAAGATCCGGATTTTCCCTAACCTTCAAGATACGCTCAACTACGCCAAGATGCTTGAAGACGCTGGTTGCTCGCTGCTAGCGGTTCACGGCCGGACCAGAGATGAGAAAGACGGTAAAAAGTTCAGAGCCGATTGGGGCGCCATCAAGGAGGTGAGAAACGCTCTGAGAATCCCTGTTTTAGCCAATGGGAATGTGAGATGCATTGAAGATGTGGAGGACTGCATCAAAGAGACGGGCGTTGAAGGTGTTCTTTCCGCTGAGACGCTTCTTGAAAACCCGGCGGTCTTTGCTGGGTTTAGAACAGCTGAATGGGCTAAAGATAATGAAGGAGAGGGATACGTCGATGGAGGGTTAGATCAGGGAGATTTAGCTGTTGAGTATTTGAAGTTATGTGAGAAACATCCGGTTCCTTGGAGGATGATTCGGTCTCACGTGCATAAGATGTTGGGAGATTGGTTTAGAGTGCATCCACAGGTTAGGGAGCAGCTTAATGCTCAGAACATTTTGACGTTTGAGTTTCTGTATGGTCTTGTGGATCAGTTAAAAGAGCTTGGTGGACGAGTTCCACTCTACAAGAAAAGGAAGATAGATACCCTACAAGAGTCTCCACAAAAGGATTTAGAGAGTTGAATCTATACGTTCTTGATTCATTGTGATTTTTATGTTGTATCTCCAAATACTTTTTGAATTAAAAGTGTTACTTACTCCCTATAATTCATTTTAAAATGTCATTTTAACACTTTTTGTTATTTTCAAATTTCAGTACAACATTCCACTTATTTTAAGCTTAATATATTAATTTCTAAATAATTTTATATTCTCAAATACTATTAGTTAAAAATGTGTAACTAATAACATAAATACATTTCAATTATTTTTTAAAAATTGTGAAATATCAAAAATATACATATGGATGGATATAAATTAAATGTTAGATTAATATTTTTTGTAGCTAAGTTCCTTCTCAAGAATATAGGGGTGGGCACTTCGGTTATTTTATCGGTTCGGTTCGAGTTTGGTTCGGTTTGGTTAGTTCAGTTCTAGATTTTTTTCAGCTGAAGTAAACCATAGTTAGTTTGGTTTGGATCGATTTCGGTTCGGTTATGTTCGGTTCGGTTTATATTCGGTTTGGTTCATATTCAATTCGGTTTGTATTTCGGTTCGGTTCAGTTTAATCGGATTTTTCTTAGTTTATTTATTGTACAAGAAATTATGTTTTAATACATAAATATATGGTTGTCATGAAATAATCATGTTGGTCATAATAAAAAATTAAGTATGTAAATTAAATTCAATATAAAACCAAAATAAAAACCTTTTAAAATGTTACAAATATAGTTTATAACTTTATAAGAATTCAATCAAACAAAAATTAACTAAATAAAAAGAAAAAAACAATATTTTTGTCTCTTAAGAATTAAAAAAAGCATGTAATAAGTCATCTTCCATGTGATATCATCAAAAAAAGCTGCAACGAATCAATAATTAGTATATGTTATATATATACTATACGAGTATTTATCTATATTTTTACTATAACTCTACACCCATGATTCCATATTGTTCTTTTCACTAACAAAAATTGAAAACATAACACGTCTTTGAGAGAAATACAATAATGGTTACACAAAAGCATGAAACCGTATAACAAATTATATTAGTTTCATGGAAATCAAATTATATTAGGATTTTCTTAGTGTAAAAGGAAATTACGTGGGCTTAATCTTAGGATTTTAATTTACTAATATTTTTAATTTAAATAACTATAAAACACTTCGGTTTATCGGTTCGGTTCGGTTTAAACTGAACTGAACTGAACCGTTCGGGTTGGGAAAATCTTCAACCGAATGATTTGAAATAAACTTTGATTTGGTTCGAATCAGTTTCGGTTCGGTCGGTTCAGTTCGATCGGTTCGGTTCGGTTTTTTTGCCCACCCCTAAGAATATACGTTTTTGTAAAGTTTTAATTGATTGAAATTTTCACATGGGTCAAAGATTTGAATATTACAGTACAGTAGGAGAAAAGATACAAAGGTGGAAAAAACAAGGTTTTTATTTTACTGAAACTCCTCCGCGATTGACGTTGTCAACCACCAGGTCCACCACCGTCGTCTGTCTGTTGATTGCTCTCCACAAGATTTGGCGCACATTTTACTCAAGGCGACGGAGACGCAGGGCGTTTCTTACGATCACGACAGAACTGCGTGCTGTTCTTATCCATCCTCTCCAAAACGTAGTGCGCAAGCATGTCGTTAGATTCCACAAGATTCTCCCGACAAAGAAACTCATCGCCACAAAGTCTCTCGATCTCTCTGTAATAATCGTGAACGAACACATGCGTCTTGTGATTCCCTCCTGATTTTTTGCTCCGAGCAAGGACCGCCGCCGTGAAGATCGACGACATCCTTCCCGGCACATCTTCACCGTCGCCGCGTGGTCCGTCGACTAAGATCACATCCCAGTCGAGATCGTAGACGTGGTTCGGCAAGTCGTTGAGACCGAGTTTGCAGTCGGAGAAGAGAAGATTCTGCACGGGACGACACTCGTTCCTCGCCGCCTCTTTGACCGCCGACACAAGCTCACGCGCCTCGCGAGCCTTCGTCGTGTACTGAACGTCGAACACTTCGATCTCCGGGTGGATTTCTTCGAAGTAGGCCGCGTAATAACGGTTCTCTTCGATGTACACGGTCCGTCCGTTGTGGTTCAGCGATTTCCAGAGGAGGGTTTCGTGCGTTAGGCCGAACACGAGGAGGTTGCACGGCGGAGCGCAGCGGCGGAGGACGTCGGAGATCGATTTCATCTCTCCGTATGACATGTGGAAGCTGTCGTTAGATCTCGACGCGTAGTGGAGCAGAGCATTGATGGCGCTCGTTGGCAACTGAGAGGTGGGAGTGTTGGAGACGGCTGAGTTGACGACGGAGGAGACGACGGTGCTGTTTTTGGAAGAGATGATGGTGTCGGTGGTGTAGAGTAGAGTAAGGAGAAAAGCGATGGTGAAGAAAGAGACAAAAGCGAGAAGCCATAGACGATTTGAGCTTGTTTGTTTTTGAATGTATGGATGAACAAGTATGAGCTTCGTGTTTGTGTTCCCTCCGCTTTTCATTTTTCTTACCTCTGTTTTTTGTTTTGTTCTTTTTTGTCAGAGGAAGAAACGAAGCGAATGACTCCGTTTTTTTTTTTTGTCATCTAAGTTTTATTGAAGGATCAGAGCCCAAAATGGGACAAAGTCCAGAACTGGAAAGAAAAAACTAAAGGCCTAAACAAACGGGCCAACATTAACATAAGATTTTTGAGCCGCAAGCCCAAAAGAGGTAAACCGTTGAGGAAGAAATCTTGACTTGTCACCCACCACGTGGACGATTGCCCGGCAATCAATGAAACACGCGTCAAGGCGAAGAGCCACTTCATCCCCCGGAAGCCAGAGAGGTGATACGGCAGAGCCCTGCCGCCGACGAAGCCGAAACCAAGGAAAACCGATCGAAATCGAACAGTTCTCAACCTAGTTCAGCCTACAGCCTAATCTGACGGAACATCGTTTCTGAAAATTGCAATCGACATCAATCCTGTCAAAACCTCCGAGATTCCTACATGCAAACCGAACATCTTTTATGATAAAGATAAGCCCGAAGATGACTCAACCTTTAACAAAGGCAAGGAACAATCAATCGGAGGTTGAAGAGGAGAATCGATCGAACAGAGAACCACAAGAAACGATGATCAAACGGAACCAGGAGAACCCTGGTGATAGTCGGCGAAGACGATGTGACGGAATCATCTCTTCCCGGAGACAAAAGCCGGCGAAGAAGTATTGTGAGAACCACCCCTTCCCGGAGTCAAAAGCCCGAACCTTCGGGAGACTTAACCGGAATAATCCGGTGATGGAAACAAGTCGGCGAGAACTCCCCTTCTGAAAGATTGATTTTGATAAGAAGAAGAGAAATCGAGAGAAACTCTCTCTCTCTAGAAAGAGAGAAGCCGACCAACTCCGTTTTAAAAGTGGTTTTGCGAAGTATTAAAAACCAAATATTTGAAGTAGAACCTATCAGAGACTGACGACGATTGGTCAATCCTATAATCTATAATTTTAATATTCTATAATATTAATTGATCGCTCTGGAATTTTTATTAATTCTGTGTAACCTTTCCTTAAAATATTTGTTTCGTTTATGATATTTCTGAAAGCGACATTTCTCTAATACAAATTAACAAGATAACATTTATCTAACAAGGAGATTACCTAATTCACAAATTACAGTAAGCTTTTTTATTTTTGAACAACCTCAGTAAGCTATATTTTTGTCAACACACAATATACTAAATAAGATTTTCTTTTTTTATCATAAACTAAATAAGATTTAAATACTGGAAGTGCGACTAAAGGAGTTTTGTTCAAATTTGCAAAGAGGAACATTGAAAGTTAAATACGTTGTTCACTGATTTTTGTGTGTAGTTGTATGAACATCTTCAAAAAAAACTCTATAATTTCAAATATTAAGTTTTTTGATCTTCAAAAAAAAATTTTAATTTAAAAAAAATATGAAGTTTCACTATGCAAAACTCTAAATTTGAAGTTTTATCTTTTTATTTTCATTTTATTCCTTATAATTAATTATACATCACATTTATAATTTCTATGTAGTTTTTCGTTTACCATTTTAATCTTTAAAACTTTTATATATCGGAAATATTTCAAATTTATTTTTATAAATTTTACACATAAAATTAAACAAAATTTTTTAATAAGATTTATAATATTTTAAAACTAGAATTAGGCAACAAGAATATTACAAAAGAAACTTAATAATTTTTTTAAAAAAAAATACATGAAGACATAATTATCACGCAAATTTTGAATATTATAACAACACTAATAGTCTAGTAAACTTGCTCCAGAATCTCTAAAATATTGTTCAAACAAATTTTGTGTAACCAAAGATTTGGTATTTTGCTTGTATTTTTATGAAATAATTTGATATTTTGCTTGTATTTTAATATTTAATTATTTATTTATATTTATAATTTTATATTTTAGTGTAAGATTTTATTAATTAATACTACTGTAATATTTTTGTATATGTGCTAATTATTTGTAAAAGTTTTGTGGATTTATATTAATTATGACAAATACAAGGGACATTTGCTAAAACCAACCCAAATATTCAAGTCAAATGTAAAAGTGTACCCCACTTTCAGTCAAATGCAAAACCAACCTAAAGGAGTAGTGAAAATACTATTTCACCCTTATGACCAAACAAAAAACATAAATGTATTTTACGTTTCTATCCTTTGGAAGTCTACACGTAATAAAAGAAGTCTACATATATATAGACTTCCTACGAAGTCTACTTTATAGACTTGTTTTGTAGTCTACACTCTAATTTGGTCTACTAATTTAATTTTGAAAATGTATAAAAATAATTATTGTGATATTTTTAATTAATCATCAATATAATGGATAATATGAAGTAAATAAATTAAAATTCATATAATCGAACAATTTTGAAGAATATATACTAATTTGGTTATCATGTGCTAGACTATGTTCATAGTTTAGAAACAAAAGGTTCTAACATGTTATGTCTTTTAGTAGTTGATTTCATAGGGTTAGATTTTAGATTTTGTTTTTTTTTTTGTTTTATTAACTTAAATCTGCATATTAATGTTTAGTAGTTTATATTTTGTATAAATGAGACTTTTTGATTATCAAGCAAAACATTTAGGGTTTGATATTTGTGGTTTAGGGTTTCGTAGACCAACAATAAAGTCTATTTATCTGAAGACGTTTTTTTCAGTCTATATTTTTCAATTTGTTTTACAAAAAATCATTATATTTAAACTAAGTTAAGTTCCTTAAGAATAAAAAAGTGAAATCATATACTATAACTATTAAAAAATAAAGAAATAAATTTAATAAATCATATATTAAAATTATTAAAATAATAAAGAATAAACAACAATAATTAAATTATTATAGTAGACTTCCAAAAAGGTCTACTATGTTATAGTAAGATCTACTCCAAAATTTTAATTTTAGTAGACTTCAAACGAAGTCTACAGTATCGTAAATTTTAACCTAGTTACATTTTTGTCTCCCTATATAAACAAAATTTATTCAATCTCTCTCTAAAGTGGCTGCACAAGTTCTTAAAACTCTCTCCCTTCTCTCTAAAACTTTCTCTCTTCTCTCTAAAATTCTCTCAATTGTTTCTAAATCTCTCTCATTATCTTCTTTCTCTCTAAAATTTTCTCAAGTCTTTCTCACAATATTATCTTGTCATTTTAGATATTATGATTCATGGTTTTCATCTTCTCCTTTAAAAAATGTAAGTTTTAGATCTATAGATTTTAAATGTGTATTTTATGTTTATTTCTCACAATATTATCTTTTTTTGGTAGGTATTATCACTCATGGATTTCATCATCTCCTCTAAAAATGTAAGTTTTAGATTAATAGATTTTAAATATGTATTTACATGTTTATATTCAAATAAATTTATAGATCAAGCTCTCTACATTAATTTGCTACTAGTTTACCTTATAAATTATATTATGTAAAGTATTTTCAGATTTAAAATTATTTTCACATTTCAAAATATATAGATTTTTTCAGATCTGAAAATTATCAGGCAGTGTAGACTTCTAAAGAAGTTTACTAAAGCTTGCAGACTTCATATGAAGTTTACTAAACCATAAAGTTTAAGCAGACTTCATTGGAAGTCTACAAAAATATGACTTTAATTTTTTTTCTATTTTTTTTAATAATTTTATCTTATTTTGCAGGTATTTTCTTCCATAGTTGTTCTCTTCTCCTCCTAGAAATGTAAGGTTTACATCTATAGATTTAAAATATGTGTTCTAGTATTTATATTCAAATAAAGTTACATATTAAAATTCATATTAATATGTCTTTAATTTATAACTATTTTGTCTATTAAATCATATTTTTAAAAGTTTTTTAGATTTAAACTTATTTCATATTTTTAATGTATTATTTTTCAGATCTATTTTTTTTGATAGAGTAGACTTCATTTGAAATCTACTTAAAACTTACGGCTGGTAGACTTCAAATGAAGTCTACTAGCCTTGAATTTTAAGAAAATTTCATTAGAAGTTTACTCAAATATGATTTTAATTTTTATCTTATTTTTTAAAATTTTATTTTATTTTGCAGGTATTCTCTTCCAATATTTTCAAATCATCTTTCCAAAAATGTAAGCTTTCCATATATTCATTATAAGATATTTTGTGTTTATAATGAACTAAATTTTTAGATTCATACATTATCTTTTTGCTTTGTTACAAGGATGACAAAAAACCATTTTTGAAATATTTTCCAGAACAAAGTATTTTCAAATTTTCTAAATGCACACTTTTAAATATGAAAATTTTCCATTAGTGTAGACTTCAACTAAAGTCTACTAAACAATAACTTTACGTAGACTTAATAAAAAGTCTACTAAAATATGATTTTATTTTTTATCTTATGTTTTTCTCATAACTCTATCTTATTTGGCAGGTACTTTTTCCAAGACTTTATTTGAAGCATCAAGATTATGAAAAATCAAACATACTCAAGAATACTTTTTAATATATTGCTCTGTAATAACTTTCATAATAAAATATTAATTTTTAAATAATTTTTTAATGCATAATCTATAAACATTGTATTCATTTTTAGTTGTTTTCACTTGTATGATATTATTAATTTTTTGTTAGATATCAATTTTTTCAAAAGATCTAACCAACCAAACAAGTAAAACCACCATAAGCTAAAATAATAACTAACACACATGTGAGAAGAAGAAAATCTATACAAAATTTTCCCAAAAATTTTCAAGAATAATACTAATCAAAACAATTTGCAATAAGTATCAAGTGTATAATTATAACACATTAAATTGTGAAATTCATCCAAGACCATTAAAATTTTACTAACATACACTGTAAAATAATTAAATCATAAAAAAATATGATGAATAATACACAAATACACTTTTAATAGAATTTACGACGTAGACTTCAACTGCAGTCTACATTTGTAGATTTACAAAAACGTCTACACTTATTATTTAACATATAGTCAATCCAAATTTTTTTAGTGTATTGGCGCAGGCTTGATACACAAAGGCGTACAAAGTGTGTCTTAGATAACTCGATCAAGTTCCGTACTTGTCGATTATTCGTGACAGGCATAAGAGGAGTATATTCCTATTCGGAGTCATTTGTTTTAAATGATGTTTGGTAAGGAATAGGTTAGCACCATCTTCTCAATTTTGTTGTCCAGATCATAATCTTCTTGTGTCATTTCAAGAAGTTTACCATGTGTACAGCCATCATGCACAAGGAACATTCTTCAACCTTTCCGATTCTTCATCTTTTTCGAATATTTTGTCACCCAAAATGTCTTTGGCCCATACTTCACACTCGCTCTAAGTTTCCAACCACATCCTTGAACACGACACTTAGCCACATACAGAGTTTTTGTTGTCTTATATGCTGAAAATGTAAAATTATATTCCACAGTCACCGACTTCAGCTTTGAAACAAGCTCAGCCTTACTAGCAAAACTATAAACGAAGACTTAGAAATACGTCTACAATTATTAGCTAACAACATTGTCAAATCAAATGAATTATACCTTCATAATTATAAAAAAAAAAATTATTTTCAAAATCACTCAAACCCATTAGGATTAACTAACACACACTGTCAAACAAAAAAACTAAAAAAAAATTAATGAATAATACACAAATTCACATTTTTATAGATTTTTCTATGAAGACTTAATATTTAGTCTCTGAAGATGTTGACGTTCTTTTCAGTTTACAGACGTAGACTGTCAAATAGGTCTACTCTTTGGGTTGGTTTTTGCAATTGACCATTTTACGGGTTGCTTTCTATAGTTGAATAAAAGTTGTAATTTTGTACATGTAGACTTTCATTTCAGTCTACAATTTAAAAAGGTTACTTTTTGCAATTGACCAGAATTCATCCAAGATTTGACTTTCAGAACTAGACTTCATATGCAGTCTACATGTTTGAATTTTTTTGAAAGAGGTTAGTTTTGCAATTGACCAAGTTTGACTTCAAATCAGTAGATTAAAATGAACGTCTACGGGTGTGTAGACTTCTTGTGAAGTCTACTCTCAAATCCGACGGGTTGGTTTTGCATTTGACCAAAATAAAAAAGTAGACTTTATACGCAGTCTACATTTTTTTTTTAAGATAAGAAGACTGCATATGAAGTCTACAATTTAATAAATTTTTGATTGCTTTTTAAACTTTTTGGTCAAACACAAAACTAACCTATTCCACGAAGTCAAAGTTTTGGTAAAATGCAAAACTGACCTTTTATAGACTTTGTTGGCAGTCTACATTTTGTAGACTTCCGTTGAAGTCTATTTTGAAAAGTCAAAAGTTCGGTCAAATGAAAAACTAACCTCTTTTAGGTAGACGTCTTAGTAAGTCTACCGAAAGTTTTATTTTTGTTGTCAAAGGTAAAGACGGAGACTACTGGGATAGTCTGCGTTAGAAAAAAAAATTGTCTGCTCAATTGCAAAACTAACCCGTGCGTTGACAAATAGACTGCATCGTAAGTCTCCACGGAGGCGTAGACATACAAAACAGTCTACCGTCGCGACACAGATCTGAAAAAGAACGAAAACCATGTAAATAGTTACATTTTTCATGTGTAAAGCTTGTTTCCAACCTTTTCAACCGTCCAAACTCCAAATATGAGCAAAAAGAAGCATCTTTAACGATTCACTAATGAAGAAACTCGAAAATATGAAGTTTGTGATTATGAAAATGATAGTTATGAGAGTTTTTTAGATGGAAATGTAGAGGAGATGAGAGAAAATGAAGTTTTTTGGGTTATAATGAGAAAAAAAAAGTGGTTGAAAATTGAATTCTAGAGCTTTAGAGCTCAAAAATGGTGGTTCATGGTGGTTGGAAAAATTGATGATGATGGCATTTTTGTAAATAAGAAGAAATGGTTAGGGTGTATTTGATTTTTTGTTAATTTCGAAATTAATAAAAAAATAAATAAAAATGGCAATTTTGTGAATAATTCAAAAACATAAGGATAGTATGGAAATTTTATTGATGAATAGTATGGACAAAAAAAAAAGGGTTGGTTTTGGATTTGACTTGAAAATATGGGTTGGTTTTGAAAAACACCCCAAATACAAAGATCATAGAATAAATTACAAATAATTTTTAAATTAAATTTAAATTTTTGTTGGAGAAAAGCACTTTGAAACTTCATATATAGAATTTTGGAAACTCTAAAATAGAGAGATTTTTTTTCTTGACTGATTTATGTGTAGATCTTTCTTTATGTGTAGTTGTGAGACATAAATTTTTATGTGTAGTTGTAAGACATAAATTTACCATAATAAATTTAAATGCGACTTGTGGTTTTTATGTGTAGATCTTTATGTGTTATAAACATAAATTTTTATGTGTAGTTGTAACTTGTAAGACAGAAGTTTACCATAATAATTTAAAACTGAACGAGAAAAAATAATTAACGACTTATATTAATTACTAGAGTCCCTATTAATTAACAAGATCTTTAAACTATAATGCGACTTGTAATTTTTATGTGTAGATCTTTATGTGTAGTTGTAACTTGTAAGACATAAATCTTTGCGTATTTGTAAGACATAAATTTACCATAATAATTTTAAACTGAATGAGAATAAATAAATAAACAACTTATATTCATCATCAACAAGATCTTTAAACTATAATGCGACTTGTGGTTTGTTGGGAAGAATACAAATTTGGCGAAACTGAGATATAATAAAACAAAAACAACAAATGTTAAAACTTGGTTATATTGATAAAGTAATAAGAAAATAGTAAATAATTAAAGAGGGTGTGTTTGTGTTAGGAGGTGGTTGTACCGTATATGCATGGAGCTGGTGGGAGGAAGAAGAAGGGAGAAGAGAGGTGTCGGCGTTTTGGTTACTGCAAAGTGACACCATAACTAATTACAGTCCACATGTCTTTGTCCCTTCTTCTTCTCTTTGTTTTCTTTCTTACGAAATAATATTTAAAACTAATGCATTTAAATATTATTATCATGTAAAAATGTTGTTATTAAAATGGTGTTTAAAATATAGATGCTCAACATAAACAAAGTAAACGCCGCATACCAGAGCCAATAGAGACTAGGAGAAACCAGCTTTATCATATCCTTTAATAACTCACTAAACTGAGTTAAAAGAACTTTAAAACTAACCAATTTACCAAGTGGTGTAAACATATTTTCTGTGAAGTATCAAATTCTATATGTTCAATGAAGAAAAAAGAGTGTTGAACGTGTGGGATATAAGTCTATACATAGATGCTCACAAATTTAAATACTGTATATTTATAACATAACAAAAGTTGTGTGGTGATAGTGTGAGGTTATCGAACAATCTTTGTTGGTTCTCTCTCTACTTTTTTATTCTCTCTCTTAAATCTCTCACAGAGAAGGATGAGATAAGAGTTTCGATCGCTGGTTCTTTTACGGCATAAGACTTCAGTGAGGTCGGGCTTTGACTCTGGCATGGCTAACCCAGCATCGACTGGCCAACTTTTGTCTCTAGAGTCATCACCTTCTATGATGATTACTAACTTTTCATCGGATCTTTCCGATTACATTTCAATTTTCTCTTCAAGTGGCTTCTCCGGAAAGCCGGAGGTAGTTGGATTGATCAATGATGATTGATGTTTCTTTCTGTAGAGTAGATCTAGTGGGCGATTTGGTTTCGTTGAGGATTGCTCAGGTTGAGCAGTTCTTAATCGATTTGTGTGATGAATATATTTATGTGTGTTTGGTGGCTTGATGTCTTTGGATGAGATCTCGATTGGTCGATTGATGTTCTCTGATGACGTAAATTAGGCGATGATGGTGTATGTTGTTGAAACTGTCGTGGGTTTTTTATCGTGGTCCTGGCTCCGTGAGTTTTGGTGGACGGCTGGTTGGTTTCCGGCAACGATCCTCAAATCGGTAAAGGCGGTTGAGGTTCTTCCAGCATGTGTCCTTTCTTCCTTGTGTGTATTTGATATGTTGCTGTGGTTTGACACATTTTTTTGATCATTGGTGGATCTCTATTTTATAAGTTTTATGTCGTTGAGCTCGTTTGTTAGGTTTGCCTTTTTAGGGTATTTTCATCCCTACTCCATTTTTTTCTCTAAAATAGAGTAAAAGTGAATATGGAGTAAAGAATGCTCCAACCCAACTTCATATCTCACTCCATAATGAAATTTACTTCATAAATGGAGTAATCTATTTTTTGTTTGTTCATCACTCCATTATGGAGTGAAAAATAGAGTAGAGTTGGAGTAATTTTACTCTATTTTTACTTTTACTTTATTTTGGAGAAAAAAATGGAGTTATACATTGGAGATGCTCTTAGATCTTTTGTGTATTTAAAGAAAAAACATGTTCAATAAATAATCAGTTGACAAAAAAAAAGTGATGATAGTGTGAGGTTTCATTCATCAACATTCACGAGGAGGCCAATTAATCTCAGGTTGCACTTTGCCTTACCCACAAAGGAATCATTTACTGAAATCAAGTTGCTATAACATGGCCCATAATAAGGTGTATTAATTTGGGCTTTATAAGTAACCCATCCAGATTCAGGATTTGATACTTCTAGACATTATATGCTTCTTTTGATATCCGAGGATTAGCTAGTTAAATACGTATATAATCCACCTTTTGATGTGATACTGATATACGTAAGTCTAAAGTATTACTGGTGGGCGCTTCTTTTTAGAACTTATTTACAAAATGATGAAGTCAAAAATCACTTTAGTTAGTTTTTCTCCGTATAGCCACCCCTCACTTTATTCTTTAATTGATTAAAAACGAGAACTTAGTGTAGTCTTTAAAACTCAATGTTTAAGGAAATGACGTAAATGGAGAGAGTGGAGATGCTGTTTTGAGTCACACAAAAGCAGCACGCTCTGCTTATCTTGAATGATCTTTATAAAGAAAGTGCACCATGAAAAAGTGAGTACCAGTAAACAATCTTTTCATCGTTTATTAAAATAAGAAAACATAGAAGAGTGGGAACAAAGAGATTTTATGTGATTGGAGCCAAACTCGAACAATGCCGTAGAATTCTCCAAACTTTGCCACAATGTCAAATTGTCAATAACTATCACTATTAATTTTCCCCCAAATTTACATACACGACAACAGTCTTGTTTTGTTTTACGTTTTAGATATTAGAACCTCATTATTGTATTTTGGTCGCAGAGGTAAAATTTAAGAAAAAAAAGAAAAAGGACCACACTTGCTTGGCTACGAGTCTAGTCGTTTCCCTACGGACCAATGCAGACTCACGGACTCACTCACACTTTCACTAGTGGCTCAAGACGCTAATTCCTACGCGCACTACCCACAGTCCCAATGCGATTCTTCTCGGAAAACATAATTTTGACCGCCTCGGGTAAAAATAAAAAAACACTCTTTTTTAAGAAATACATGATTGATTCTGTTAAACCAACAGCGCAGTAACTTTTACTAGATGTTTATGACTTGTACTAGTATAAAGTTTACAAGATGCGAAGAAAATATAAAAATGAACATAACAATAACGAAACTTACACGTACCATGTCATTTTCTCCTACCTACACAATTCAATGGAATGTTAGGTATAATTTGCACCATAAGTTACTATTTTTCACCAGAAAATAAAAAAGTTAGTATTTTTTATATTTTGTAAAGTTCGTAATGCTGGAAAATAATAAAATTTATCGAGATCCTGTTGATACAAAATAAATATATTCACTGCCTAAAAACATTTCACCACAAGCACGTGATCTACTTCATAGCCCCAAACTCTCTCCTAGTCCAAACGGACTTTAGAGCTTTGCAAAAAAAAAAAAAAAATGTCACTGAAGCTTTTTCTCTTCTTCCTCCTCCTCCTCCTTCATGTCTCCGCCGGATTCTCATCATCGGAGCCGAACTACTTCAACTCCTTGCTTCCTTCCGACGCTGTCGCTCTACTCTCTTTCAAATCCACCGCCGATCTCGACAACAAGCTCCTGTATTCCCTCACAGAGCGTTACGACTACTGCCAATGGCGCGGCGTCAAATGCGCACAGGGCCGCGTCGTTCGCCTTGTTCTCTCCGGCGTCGGCCTCCGTGGCTACTTCTCCTCCGCCACTCTTAGCCGCCTCGACCAGCTCCGAGTCCTGAGCCTCGAGAACAACTCCCTCTTCGGCCCCGTCCCCGATCTCTCCGCTCTCGTTAACCTCAAGTCTCTCTTCCTCAGCCGGAACGAGTTCAACGGACCTTTCCCTCCTTCGATTCCTTCCCTTCACCGGTTAATGATCCTCTCTCTCTCCCACAACAACTTCACCGGTCAGATTCCAACTCAGATAACCGCTCTCGACCGGTTAACTTCATTAAATCTCGAGTCTAACCGCTTTAACGGCACGCTCCCGTCGCTTAACCAGTCGTTTCTGACGTCCTTCAACGTCTCCGTTAACAACTTAACGGGAGTCATCCCCGCTACACCGACTCTGTCTCGATTCGACGCGTCGTCGTTTAAGTCCAACCCGGGGCTATGCGGGGAGATCATTAACCGAGCGTGCGCTTCTTCACGCTCGCCCTTCTTCGGGTCGAGTAACAACAAAACGTCGTCGTCGTCTTCTTCGTCCTCGCAGGCTCCGTTGGGGCAAAGCGCGCAGGCGCAGAACGGAGGAGCGGTGGTTATCTCTCCGGTTGTTTCGAAGAAGAAAGGTAAAGAAAATGGGTTAGTACTGGGATTCACCGTCGGTCTCGCGTCGCTCATCGTCCTCGGTCTCTGCCTCGTCGTCTTCTCTCTAGTGATAAAGAAACAAACCAAAGACGAGATTTACGAACCGAGTCAAAAAGGAGACGCGTCATCCTCCTCTCACCAGAATCAAGCTCTGAGTACAAGAGCCGTACCAGTTTTGAATCCGAACTCAAACTCAAGCTCCGTGGAGAAGCTTCAGTTTCGAGCCGCCGCCGCCACGGAGCCGCAGAGCCGAGTCCCAAACAGCGGGAATCTGATCTTCTGCGGCGGGGGCGGGGAAGGAGGTGAGTCGAGTCAAGGGATGTACACTCTGGAGCAGCTGATGCGAGCTTCGGCGGAGCTTCTGGGGAGAGGATCGGTAGGGATTACGTACAAGGCGGTGTTTGATAACCAGCTCATCGTGACGGTGAAGAGACTAGACGCGGCTAAAACGGCGGTTACAAGCGAAGAGGCGTTCGAGAATCACATGGAGATTGTTGGTGGACTCAGGCACCAGAATCTTGTTCCGATTAGAGCTTACTTTCAGTCAAACGGAGAGAGACTCATCATCTTCGATTACCAACCCAATGGCAGCCTCTTCAATCTCATTCACGGTAACTCTTCTATCTTCCTAGGGTTTTAGTTTTAAACTCAGCGAGTCACCACCGAGTTGAAGATTTACTTTTACTTTAATTAAAATCATTAGTTTAAGGTCTTAATCATGATGACGTGACAAATCGTAAGTTGTTTCGACTATAATTAACTATACTTTATTTTAAAAAACTTAAAACCCTAAAGCGCACGAGTCTTTTCTGTGTGGCGGGTTTTGTGTTTGTGCACAGTTTATAGTAGTGAGAACTTGATGAACTGAAGCTGACCACACAGCGACAATCGCGGGTCTTACTTTTTGTAATAATAATATTTATTTTTTAAAAAAGTTTTTGTTCGTTTGCTCTTTTTTCTTCTGAAGTCTCCGTTGAAATTACTTAGCATTAGTGGAAGAAGACAGAAACCTGGTGGAACTCTGTGCTGTTTTCTTCACGTGAAATCTCATCTTTTTGCCATCACTCTGTCTCTACCCCTTGCGTTAGTGCCGAACAAATATTAAACAATATTATTTTTTTACATGCACTTGTTTGCACTAAGAATGTTTGTTTCTGTTGTTGCTTCTTGCTCCTGTATTGGACCCAACACCAAATGTGACTAACTAACTCCAATATTTTCACAGGTTCTAGATCCTCGAGAGCAAAGCCATTACATTGGACATCATGTTTAAAGATTGCAGAAGATGTTGCCCAAGGCTTGTACTACATTCACCAAACATCGTCAGCATTAGTCCATGGAAACCTTAAATCAACTAACATCCTCCTCGGACATGACTTCGAAGCTTGTTTAACTGATTACTGCCTCAGCGTCTTAACAGATTCATCTTCTTCTTCTAATGATGATGATCCGGACTCTTCCTCTTACAAAGCCCCTGAGATCAGAAAATCATCTCGTAGACCAACTTCCAAATGCGACGTCTACTCGTTTGGTGTCTTGATCTTTGAGCTTTTGACCGGTAAGAACGCGTCCAGGCATCCGTTTATGGCGCCTCATGATATGCTTGATTGGGTTAGAGCAATGAGAGAAGAAGAGGAAGGAGCAGAGGATAATAGGCTTGGCATGATGACTGAAACAGCTTGTCTTTGCCGTGTGACGTCGCCCGAGCAAAGACCGACGATGAGACAAGTGATCAAGATGATTCAGGAGATTAAAGAGAGTGTTATGGCGGAAGAGAACGATCCTTTCCAGTGAAACCAATCTCGTAGGGCTTCCTCCGACCAGTTTTCCCAAGGGAGGGGGTTAATTTAGTCAAAAAGGAGAATATAGATGCGTAAATGTAATTTTCTTAGGATATGGGGTCGGATTTGTAACATCGTTGAACTTTGCAGAGCAAAAGTCAAACAAAGATGCTTTTTCGTCTTTTTCGTAGAATGACCTATTCAAAACCAGATGCCTTTGCCAAAATATCAATACTATTAAAATTGAAGAAGTTTTAATAAATCTACTTAAAAAAGTTGTTTGGACTCTTTTATTAACTAATAATATTCTGGTTTTACTTTGATTTGGACAAACAATATGTTACCTTTAATTTCTCTAACAATTATTTAGTCAAAGCTTTTATTTATTGGACCCATATCTTTTTGTAAACGAAAAGATTATACCATATATATACTACCACATAAATTTGGTTCACGAAAATATAATATCACATACACTTTATTATACTCTTCTCTAAATATGTCTCATTAACTTCATAATTAAGATAAATTTAAAAATTATATATTATCTTAATTTTATTTTATTGATAAATAACAATTTAATATTTAAGATAAGCTTAAATTATCAAAAACCAAACAAATCTTTTTTTACTGCTCAACAAAAAACCTACAAATCTATACTATTAATTTAGTCAAAAACCTCTCAAATAAATCTTAAGTTTCACCAACTTAACAAATGTAACTTTTATAAAATGCACAAAAATATAGTGAAATGTTAGATTTGGTCATTCGGATCTTCGGGTCAAATATAAATCGGTTTCTTTCAGATCCAAGTTCTTTGGGTCTTGGGCATTTATATCCAACTAGGTATTTGAATGATTTTTGTTCAGATCGGTTCCTTTTAGTTCCAGGTCAGTTTGAGTCAATAATTCAAGTATCTATAAAATTTACTATGTAATTTGGCTACGTAATGAGTCTAGCTCGGTTCGAGTATTTCACACAAAAAGATTTAAAGAATCCGAAAAGTCAAAAAATCAAAACATGAAAATACCCAAATATTTCGTATGAATTATTCAAATATACATAATATGAACAAAACATTCAGGGTACTTTAGGTACCCGACAGAGACCCACAGGTCCAAAAAAATCTAATAGGTAACTTTTTCCCAATCTCGAACCTCAACCTGTATTTCGTATTGGTTTGGTTCGTTTATCAAATTTAGGTAAAATGTTCATACTTAAGAAAGATTTACATAAGAGTGTATATAAAAAATCCCGAATAAACTTATACATAAGTTATATAATTTTAAACAAATTTATGTATTCAATATAATACGCTATAAAACCCGCGCTTTCGAAGCGCGGGTCAAAATCTAGTAAGATTTTAAAACTACTCAATCTATGCAAATAGACCTGGGCATTTTGGGTATCGGTTCGGTTCGGATATTTCGGGTTTCAGGTAGTTTGGATAGAGGCTAGAGGATCCATTTAGTACTTGACTTATTTTTGGTTCAGTTCGGATAGTTTCGGGTTCGGTACGGATAGTAAACGTAGAAACTAGAAAATATCCAGAAAAGTTCGGTTCTCATTTGGATCCGGTTCGGGTTTCGGATCATTCGGATAATTTGGATAAAAATATTTGTTATTTAGATAAAATATCAAATAATTAGGATGATTTGGATAAAAAAAATTGGACATTTCGAATTATTTTGGATATTTCGGATAAAACAATCTGGATAGTTTCATATACTTTCTGGTAGTTTGGATACTTTATAATAATTTAGTTATCCTCAACTATTTTCAGATACTTTTGACATAATTTTAAATTAACAATATATATTAAGTGATGTTATATGTATATATAATTAATATTTATATATATTCGGGTATCTGTTCGTTTCTCGGTTCAGTTTGGTTATTTTGGATATAAAAATATAGGAACCGTTCGGATATTTGAGAGTATTGGTCTAGTTCTCGTTTCGGGTATTTCAGTTCGGTTCCGGTTCGGTTTTTCGGTTCGGATTGTTTTGCCCAGGCCTAGATGCAAATACGAGGTTGGATACAGAAGAAAACTATACAATTGAGCCCGTTAGTCTAAAAGAATAAAAGCCCATATCTTTCTTTTTTGAGCAACATAACTTAATGCATTAAGAAATTAAAGGGTTTTTAAGAGGCCAGGGCTTGATTGGGCTGCTAACTTACAAGACCTAGTTGGATACATCCGGTCCATTGATACGAATATTTTTATAACAACTATGGCTTATATGGACCCTCGCAACAATCTATTTTATATAGATAATAACCCAAGATTTTTTTTTGTTATTTTTAAAATTTCGAGTGTTATCATCTATCTAGTGGATTCATATATTAACACTGTGTTGACTTACTGATGTTTAGCCGCCTCGTGGATTCAGAAATATTTAGGAAGATTTCCTTTTCCACGATTTAAGGCAACTTAATAAATTACATTCCTGTTTGTTGCCTAAATAAAGTGCTAAGCATTTTTTTAGCATTAATGTTCGTGTGAAGTTGAATCTTAGTAGTCTTATATACGCAAGGACATCTTACATTTCGCGATTTAATAATTTTAGGATGCGTATTATTTATTGAAGTAAATGATGATATATTTTATTTCAAGGCGGGGTATATAACAACAACGATATAAAACAACATGATATTAAAATAAATGGCAACCCCATATTTTAAAAAAATGAAACCTAAACAAAGTGGTCCAGTTTCTATAAAATGAATTGATTTTATTTTTGACAACAAAAAATTGATTTTATTTTATTTTTGCTTTTCCGTGGTAATTGGCGCCATGTTCACGTGCCAACTGGGTCACAGCTAAAAGTTTCGTTGTTAAATCATATTTGCCCTCTGTTTATCAAAAAATAATAATCATATTTTCCCTTAGAGCTTCTCTATACTAAAACTATTTGTCTTGTAAATCTTCATATTAAAATTTAAATTTAAACCAAAGTCGTGGGAACAATCCAAATATCACTCAACTCCTCCTACCCTACATATTTTTCTATAACATAAATTTAAATATTATTAGTCTATTTATATAAATATTTAGCGTGTAACGATTACCAAATGAGCGTCGAATTATTATGAAAGGAACATAAATTGTTACTTAACATCATTATATATTTCCTTGTCGGCATAATATTTTTTTATATTGTCGGAATAATCGTAATATACACATATACACTGACGTTTATATATTGAGGACCACCGAACAAAGTTTGGAAAACATAAAAGAAAAAAATGCCTTATTAGTATGTCCATTTGTAAAATTGTGACTTACGGTATATAGTAGATGGGTTCACATCACAAGAATATTATTGGAATCGTGAAGAAAACAAGTCAAGAGAGCATCAACTTCATATACAGTACAAAGTACAAACTATATGAATTAGTTCGATAAATTAACAAAAAAATTTGGTTCCAAATTGAACCGATGTAAAATATGATATAATTCAATAAAATAATAAAATAATAATATTTAAAAAATTATCTGCTTTATATGAAGTTGATGCTCTCTTGACTTGTATATATATCGTAAATTAACAATTACGATATATTTAAATTTTATATACACATAACAAAACATTTTATTATTTATTGATCGTCAAAATAAATTGTAACTCTAATTATTATTTTTTATTTCAATATTTTGATGCCAATTTATCAAATTATATATAAAACTCATTTGTATATATACTTCCATATGTATTTAACATACATAAAGTGTATCCGATATTATGAAATAAAATATTTTTTCTTTCTTTTAAATATAAATCTAATAAACAAAGTTTTCTTAAAATTAACAACTATGTAAATTAATAAATTATCATCGTTGCAGCATTATTAATTTATAAAGTTTTTACTGTAATATGGTTAAGCTTATTAATATTGAAAATTATAGTTAAATCATGTATAAGCTGTCGATAAAGCATTAGAATAAAGATCATTATCCATAAAAATTTTGAATAAAGAAAATACAACTCGACATCTTTCTCAAAAAAAAAAAATACAACTCGACACTCCTGAAAATATCATAAAACAATTATTGGAAGATCGCTTCAATCGGGGATTGACATATTGCTAATCGTAATCAATCTCCCACCTGCTGTTTATAATATTCACAATTTATAATCTATCAGTTAATTTATGTAAATTATTTACAATAGATAAAGACAGGACGAAGAGCCACTTATAACTCTTAATCTTTAGTTGTCTCTTGTTTATGATTTTTTTTTCTTGTTTACGATCTTAATTAATATCTTTGTTCTGGAATTATTTCATAATCGTACATCTAATCTATTAAAACAGAGTCCTAATTTTTATCTACTTAAAAATGTTGTCATTAACTTTTGGACTTATTCACATCTCATTAGAGATAAATGTAACATCCTTTAACTTTTGGACCTATTTTTATTTCCAATATATTTGTTAGTAACTACCCTATATCTCCTGAAGTTTATTAGTATATTAATTAAATATAGTAACTATAATTGATATATGTATAAAAGATATTTATATTCACAAAACTGCAGTGGTGTATTTAGGAATATGCAAGATCCAGAGCTATTTTCTAAACTTTATTGATATACTATACATACTAATGATCTTATATTTACGGAGAGTGATTAATATGTTTAAAATATTTATATACACTAAACTGTATTTATATCATGTAAAGGAATATAACATCACAAAACATCTTTACAAATTATTTATCTATACTATATTAGTAAGATACTTTCACTTTTTTCAAGATATAAAAGTGTCGATAATGAAAGTTCTAAGAAAATTATTCACATAATCAAAAAAATACTCACACTAAATATAAATATAAGTTCTATTTATTTTAGAATCTAATTTATTAATTTAGAGTTCTATTTTTTACCTACTTACAAATAATCGAAGTTGGACAATTACATTTAACTAGCTTTACTATTATTTTTACTTATACCTAATTTAATTATTGTTTAATATATGTATACCCTAACCTAAAATTAAGGAACGAAATAACTAATCTATTGTTTTTAACAAATTTAATTTATATTAACACTACTTTTAAGTAAATAATCAATTATATTTTTTTATTAATATAAAAAGAATTATATATACAATTGTACTTTAATTCAAATGCAAGAACCAGATTCTTATAGATAGATTATCAAAATTAGATATATATATATATATGATAAAATAAATAATAATAGTTATTAATGTTTAATGAGTATTTTTTATTGATATTATTGATATTATTGATATTGGTGGAACATGTTATTATTGATATTTTTTATGAGTATAGTTTTACGGGTTGTTCAAAAATATTTATCAAATATAAAACTAATTGAACAAAACATAAAACATACTTTATGTTAGGCTCGGGCGTTCATGTACCCGTTGGGTACGGGTTGGGAATTTGAAATTTCGGTTTAAATTTATATTACATTCTATGTCTCATTCTGGTAAATTTATAAGTACGGATCAAGTTTAGATATAAAAAACTGGTTTTGCTTCTAATTTATACCACATCATAAAATCCATAAAGTAACCATATATTGTTTTGATTTTGGTTATATGGGTTCGGTTCAGATATATCCGAAGTTAAATCTAATTTTTTTAAGCAAAACATAAGAAATAAACTTATTTAAATAGAATTGTATATTTAAAGTGCTTTTTGAAAATTTAAATACTTACTTTTTAATATAATTTCACTATAAATATAAAACTGAATATTTGAAGTACATATTTATGTTTCACATATTTATATTTGTGATTAATTTGGATTTCATATATTTTTTGGTTTTCTGAGATTGCCTGTTCGGGTTCGGCTAATAACACTTCAGGTTCGGATATATGACGTACCACCCTACAAAACCTATTCTGGGATTTTTTACATTTCGTACTGGATATGGATCGGGTTCTTTGGTTTAAGTTCGGTACATACTTTGGTTTACGAATTTTATGCTCAGACCTATTTTGAATAAAGAGAAAATGCAATTATATAAAGTTTTTACCAAAAAATTATTCCGCGCTTTAGCACGGGTCAAAATCTAGTTACATTTTTACTTTGTGGGAGTTCACCAGAGAACGTTGTCATTGTTTTGGTGAAAACATATAGATGTTTAGATTCTTTTAAATCGAATAACTAATCTTCTTTGGAAGTTTGGATTTAGAAAATAACAAATAAAATCAACAAAAAATAAGTGATAATATCGTTTAATACGTTTATATTATTTTTAAGTTGATTTTAAAACGAACCAGAGGAAAAACTAAATCATTATATTAAATAAGTTTTTGGGAAATGCGTTGTTATGTCAAAATTATTGGAGAATATAATCTACCACTAATATGCTGATCCATGGTTAATGTTCTTATGTTCTTTTTTTAACAACTATTTTATTTAAATAAAATGTAAAGTTGCAACAAGAATATATAAAATAACAGAAATACAACTACGTGTTAGTGGTCTAGTGGTTAATCTCAACCTGAAAAGTCATGGATTCGAGTGCCGCTGGAAGGTGATTATCTTGAGGAACTTTCAAATCCAATACGGAGAAGTCGTCTAACGTGTGGCCACTGATGGAATTTACATGGGGATAATCACCAGCCCTCTTGAATTCCTCGGAAGGCTCCCCGACGAAGTTCTGGTGAATGGTCATTAGCGATAGTCGGATGCTCTCAAAGCTCCAGATACGAGAGTCATAAAAAAAATAACAGAAATACAATCAACTGCATAACTAAAATTAGAAAATGTTACAACACAAAGATTTAAATCTGAAGAATTTTTTTTTCTGATCCATCTTACTTCTTTTTTTGCAGCACTATTTACACTTAGTTGTCTTCTTTTTGAAGAATTTCCAACTTTTTTTTGAAAATTTCCAACTTTTTTTTGAAAATTTCTTTGTTCTATAACATTTTACAGATTTCAAGGGGGATCTATAGATATTCTTTGAAAAAAATCTAATTTATTGATTTTTCAAAAAAAAGTAATTAGAACAGCTAATTTTCAGCGATTCTAACAAAATCACTTTGCAGTGAAAAATCACCAATTGTGATCTTCAAAAACATTAAATACCTTCATAGTTGCATCACTTTCAATCTTTCATATCCATGACGATGACACACCGTGGTGGCTTCTATGGTATTTGTTTTTTTACCACTTGATATTTCATTCAGTATAACTGGATTGAATTTTTTTATCATCGTCCATAGTCTCGGAGACTAAGCCGAGAATTGTAATGGTAGATTAAAAAAAGAAAAAAATTAACCATTGATCCACCGCAGATAAATTTATTTTCAATGAAAGAGAAGAACAATAGATAGGAAAGCATATAGAAATTGATCATATCTTGATCAGATTAGAGTTTGAGAATTGTGTATTTCTCCTTCCCCATCCCATTAAAGTCGCATCGCAAGGAGACTTCTTTTTTTTGGTATATTTAAAAGTTATGCTATTATGTTCTTTTATTACTATATTTTGTGGATCATATATTAGTTTCATAGTTTGCTGTTGTAATTATTATTGTATTGTTTGTAAACAAAATTATTAACTCGTAATGTTATTTCTTTTATGTTTCCAAACACTTTGATTGGTTTGGTATGTTTGTATAAGGACATTCTCAATAACCATTATTAGTTTAAGTGGTTGAAATACATCAAATATATACCGAAAGTAACCCTGAGAATATGAAAAAGAGAAAACTGGGGAAACATGACAAACTGAGAATAACGGGGGAAGGAAAAGGACAAGAAGGACAATGCATAATACGTGTCGTAATTTGAGTACACAAAAAGTCAATTCCTAACGGTATCCAGTCACCGACCACCGACCTAACTTTCCTCTCCACTACCCCTATTCCGTATCTCGTAGGTATTTTTATACACTGTGCACTAATATATAACCAACGTACCGTAACAATGTTCCAAAATGGTGTACATACACAATTTTTTTCATCAAAAATTTAGGAGAAACCTTAAAAAACGTTTTGTGAAATATTATTTTATTTTAAATTATGTATTTTCCAAATAAATAATAACAAAATTCACTGATTATAGATTTTTTTTTATCAAAACTGATTATAGATTTTTTTTGGATCAAAACTGATTATAGGTTTTAGTTAGCTATATATCTAGCGATGAAAGTATTTATCCTCATTGGAAGGCTCTTTTCAAAATAAAATTCAGAAAATGTATATTTTTATATATATAAAAAGAAGTCATGAATACAAAAAGAAAATGGTCTTCATATGACTCACCGATTTGATATTTTCCACAATGCTTATAGCCTCGTATTTTCTTATTACGTAATTATTAGTTTTCATGTTCCAATTAGTAATTACAACATTGTGAAAGATTTCAGTTAATAATCGAAAAGGTTTTGGTCATGAAATATACTTATCTCTATATTGCTTCTGTTGTCTATCTGGACAAGGAGTCCTGCAGGTATCTATCGTATAAATTTATAGAATCTGGTTAAATACTTTAAATATACACAACATTATATATAAGTTATAAGTACCAGGGTATATTCGTGGATAATATATTTAAAAAACAGAGGAGGTTTTGCGTACTATAATATACTATGGATAGTAGAAGATTAATTAGAGAGTAAAGGGAGAAATAATATCAATTATAGTATTAATATGCGCATGTCATCTCCACCACCTCTTCGTCCGCCTATCCTCTTTAAAAACTTTCTGTTCCATTAAAATACAATCAAAACAGAAGATACAGCTTTCATCATCGGCCCAATATTCATTTATTTTATAATATTATTAACTGATAATTGAGAAAGAAAGAAAAAAATTTGTTATAACTACAAAACGAATCCACCACCATGAGTCCATGACACCAAGTTTTATCTTTAAAATCCAACTAACCAAAATTCTCTTCTCTCTACTTTTTCTCTTGTCGGTGAATTTGGATTTGTCTACTACTCCATCCACCATCATAACACCACCTGCAACCTTCCCCTCATCTCTCTCTCCATCTCTCTCTCCGACATATTTATTCTCTGTCATAGTCTCTCTCTCTGGCGAAACCCAGATCGAAAAAGTCGGTCGATTCCTCTAAGAGTCTGTTTCTTTGGAGGGTTTCAAGATCCTCCATGGAGGGCGGCGGAGGAGTAGCTAACGTGGCAGTCTCCGGGACGACGACGACGAGGAAGAGAGAGAGACCTTACAAGGGTATAAGGATGAGGAAGTGGGGCAAATGGGTTGCGGAGATTCGAGAGCCTAACAAGCGCTCTAGGTTATGGCTCGGCTCTTACTCCACCCCCGAGGCGGCTGCTCGAGCCTACGACACGGCGGTTTTCTACCTCAGAGGACCGACGGCGAGGCTCAACTTCCCTGAGCTTCTTACCGGAGAGAAATTTACCGAGGAGGATATGTCGGCCGCGACGATCAGGAAGAAAGCAACGGAGGTGGGTGCTCAGGTAGACGCTTTGGGCTCGGCGGTGCTAGATAACCGCCACCGTGTTTTTGGTCAGGACCAAGAGAGTTGCGATGATAGCAAGAATTTTCGTCGGAATTATCAAAACGGTGATGGAGAAGAACATGAAGACGATGATGAAGATGAGAAGAGGTTGAAGAGTGGCGGGTGGTTATTGGAACGGGTTGACTTGAATAAACTACCCGACCCGGAGAGCTCCGATGAAGACTGGGAGAGCAAATAATAATATTAATATAATTGGCGCGGTGGCGTGCGTTAGCCTACCTCTGCGAAAATCATTAGCGCCGTTTATGTTTTTTTTTTGCATTAATTATCTGAAATTTTAGGGTTTCTAGCTGTTATATCTTTTTGCTACTTTCTTGTCTTTTATTACGTGTTTTGTGGTTTATGGAATTTTAGGCTATTGCTTAAAGAATGCAAAATGTATATTACAACTCATTAATACTTATTAATGAAAATTCGCCTTGTTTCCTATCATTAATTTGTCACTTTACTTTTAATCATTGTTTTTGACAAATATGATTACCCAAATTAAATACCCCTTTTGCTTGAGAAATAACACCAGTTATATTAGAAGAAATTTCCTAATTTGTAACTAAAATTATATTTAAGTGATTTAGAACATTTTCTTCCATCTAGTGTTCCTTATTTGAGCTTCTGGCTTTGGAATATTAGATCATGCTGACTTTACCTTCGTATATTTCTGATTGTGTTTTGTTATTTAGGCTTTAAACGATATATTTTGCAGACGGTTGATAACTTGATATAAATTCAGAGTAGTAAATGATTTAGAAAGGTTTTATATACATTTTGATAGTTTATAATCCTTTAACAAATGAACTGATCTCTTCTTGATTTGAAGTTTAGGGGATTGTTATAAGGAAGATTAAATCGAAGGGATGGGATATAAAGCTGAATAATAATAACGGGACAAAGTATGACCTACATGCATATCATATAAAAGCAACTTGACATAGTATATCTCTATTAACTACGTCCACATTTTTTGTTTTCTGTTAATTCATAAAGTTATTAAATGCATATGTAATGCATGTATGGATAAGTTTTTTGGGTCGTCTGGAACTTGGGGGTGTTTTTTGTTTTTGTCTTTGTCTTCTGCTCCATTTGTATTTGTTCTGTGGGTACCATTTAGATTTTATATGCTATATCTTTTTCGAGTTATATTATTACAAGTTCTATTATTATTGCTGCTTTTATTCTAAGATCTGTTTTCAATAAATTTACGTTATCTTATATATATAGTTTAAATTTTTCCTTCACCTACATTTCAGTAATACTTTAATATATATATATATATATATATATATATATATATATATATATATATATATATATTGATGTATGTGACAAGGACCAAGGAAAAGTATATTGTACCAATACGTATGATCATATTATAGATTACATTTTTTTTTTTCGTTTCATAATTGATGAGATCATGTTGGGAGTTTCTAGCTATGCCAATTTCTGTTCTTGGTGTATAAAGCAATATTACTCTCGAATGGATTATGTTAGTACTTCTATTGTTTATGTTTGTTGGTTGTTGTTATTGATATTAAACATGAAGGAAATGCGAAGATACCAATTAAGAAAGAGTACAGATGGATGTGTCCAAGACAAGCATAGTAGTTAAAGTGGAGTTCTGATTTGATATTTGATGGGGCTTTTCTTTTTTCTGTTCGTAGAGTGTTTGTTTTTGTATCACAAAATTCTTTTGAATCGGGCCAGATATTGATTTTATCTTCAAATCAATTTTCTTATGTCTCATAATAAGTGAGGATTTTGGTCTTTTTCGTTTAACCTTTTATGCTACTAATTAAAATCCAGTACTATAGTTGAGCCCTAACCGCACTACAAGAAAACGTAGCAGTAACAACGGCATTTTACGAGGAAATAATTTCCTCGTAAATTTACATGAGCTTTACAACGCAATTACGACGCGACATGACTTCGTCGTAAACTCGATGGTAATTTACGACGAAATGTATTCGTCGTAAAGTTAATGTAAGTTTACGACGAAAGTACGTGGAATGCAAAATAGTTGTAAACGTTACATCGACATTACAACGAATCATGTTACCGTTACATAAAGGTGAAAACGTGTATTGAAAGTGCTTTAACTTACCTAAGTTCGTTGTAAACGCGTTGTAAATTTTCCATGTAAAATCCATGTAAAACTTACCATATTTCTCTATATATATGTCATTTCCCACAACTCTCTTCCTCACAACACACAACTCTCTTCCTCACAACACACAACTCTCTTCTTCTCGAACCACCAATTACTATTTCGAAGATAACGATAACGAACATGAGTCATTCGTCTGTCTGCCAATTCAGTAGAGCGATAAGGAGAAAATGGAGGGAAGTGAAGTTGGTTTATACTTGAGTGAAACCTCCGACCATCGTCAAAAGTTCCTCTCAAGTACAAACCAGCTGCACTTCCGTCCACTTTCTCCTTGTCGTTCCACTGAATTGGCAGACAGACGAACGACACAGGTTCCTTATCGTTGTTTTAGAAATAGTAATTGGTGGGGTAACAACGCAATTACGACGAAACCAACGAAACCAAATTTCGTCGTAAACGCCATGTAATATTACGACGTAAGTACGTCGAAATTGAAATTTTACATCGTTATTACAACGAATCATGTTACCGTTATATTTAGGTGAAAAACTTATCGAGTTTCGTTGTAAAGTCGTTGTAAAAAATCTATGTAAAATCCATGTAAACTCTCCCTTGTAAAATCGTTGTTATATTTCAACTACCCAACTCGAAAATTTCTCTATATATATGTCATTTCCCACAACTCTCTTCCTCACAACACACAACTCTCTTCCTCACAACACACAAACGGAAAAAAAAAAATTTAAAAAAAAATAGTAGAAAAAATGGTCGGTGGCGGTAGTATTTACGAGTTACGAAGTTGGATGTATTTGCACAAAGATTCCGACGGGAGAGTGACGAATGCATTTCTGAACGGGCTAGAGACATTCATGCACCAGGCGGGCTGTACACCGATCACGCAGGAAAGCGGTAAGATGTTCTGCCCCTGTTCAAAATGCAAAAATTCGAAATTTGCACGTAGTGAAACTGTATGGAATCATTTAGTAAACAGAGGATTTACACCACAGTATTACATTTGGTATCAACATGGAGAGGGTTATGGGGGAAATGAAGCTAGTAGTAGTAATGCTAATTTTGAGGATGCTCATCATAATGAAGAACCGAATCATGTGCATAATGAATATAATTATCATCAAGAGGAGCAGATGGTAGATCATGATAGGGTTCAAGATATGATTAGTGATGCATTTTTAGAAACAACTACAACAATAGCAGATGGAACTGGAAATGTAGAAGAACCTAATTTGGATGCAAAAAGGTTTTATGAAATGCTAGATGCTGCAAATCAACCAATCTACACTGGTTGTAGAGAAGGTCTCTCTAAATTGTCTCTAGCAGCTAGGATGATGAATATTAAAACGGATCATAATTTACCTGAGAATTGCATGGATGCATGGGCGGAGTTGTTTAAAGAGTATTTGCCAGAAGACAACGTGTCTGCTGAATCTTATTATGAGATTCAGAAATTGGTTTATAGTCTTGGGTTACCCTCGGAGATGATTGATGTTTGCATCGACAACTGCATGATCTACTGGAAGGAAGATGACAAGTTAGAAGAGTGTCGATTCTGCAAAAAACCACGATTCAAACCGCAAGGCCGTGGGAGGAATAGGGTACCGTACCAAAGGATGTGGTACCTACCAATTACAGACAGATTGAAAAGATTATATCAATCTGAGAGGACTGCTGCGTCGATGAGGTGGCATGCCGAACATGTCCAGAGAGATGGTGAGGTTGCACATCCATCAGACGCAAGAGCGTGGAAACATTTCAACAAGGTACACGGAGATTTTGCTACAAATATTCGGAATGTCTATCTTGGGTTATGCACCGATGGATTTAGTCCATTTGGAATGTCTGGTAGACAATATTCTTTGTGGCCAGTCATTCTTACGCCGTATAATTTACCGCCGGATATGTGCATGGAACAAGAATTTCTATTTTTGACCATATTAATCCCAGGGCCGAAGCATCCAAAACGGTCTCTTGATGTTTTTCTTCAACCGTTGATAGAAGAGCTAAAGCAATTGTGGTCAGAAGGGGTGAGGACGTACGATTGTTCCTTGAAAACCAATTTTACGATGCGAGCAGTTCTGATGTGGACGATAAGTGATTTCCCTGCTTATGGGATGTTGTCTGGCTGGACAACACATGGAAGATTATCTTGTCCGTATTGTCTTGGATCCACGGATGCTTTTCAACTGAAGAATGGTAGGAAGAGTTGTTGGTTTGATTGTCATCGTCGGTTTCTTCCACTTGCCCATCCGTACAGAAGAAACAAGACATTGTTTCGACACAAAAAAATTGTCAGAGACAGTCCTCCTCCATATCTCACCGGCCAGCAGATCGAAGCGGACATTGATTATTACGGAGCTCAGGAAACAGTTAAGGTTGGAGGAAATTGGCATGTTCCTGGAAATATGCCTGATGGGTATGGTGTATCTCACAATTGGCATAAGAAGAGTATATTTTGGGAGCTACCGTATTGGAAGGATCTTCTCTTACGCCACAATCTGGATGTCATGCATATCGAGAAGAACTTTTTTGAGAACATCATGAATACATTACTTAACGTCCCTGGGAAGACAAAAGATAACAAAAAGTCAAGGATGGACTTACCTGATATTTGCTCAAGAAGTGAGTTACATATCAAGAGCAATGGAAACGTTCCTGTTCCCATCTTCCGGTTGTCATCAACAGCGAAAACAACCTTGTTTGACTGGGTTGCATCGGAAGTTAAGTTTCCTGATGGTTATGTTTCAAATATGTCAAGATGTATTGAACGAGGTCAAAAGTTCTCCGGAATGAAAAGTCATGATTGTCATGTGTTTATGCAACGACTGCTTCCATTTGCTTTTGCCGAGCTCCTTCCAGCAAATGTCCACGAAGCACTTGCAGGTAATTATAAATTTATATATATACCTATGTTACGAAATGTTATTAATTTGATTCCTTTTAAAATATACAGCCATCGGAGCATTTTTCAGAGATCTTAGCACACGTACGTTCAAAGAAGAAGTCATCGAACAACTTCATCAGAACATTCCGATCATATTGTGCAACCTGGAGAAGATATTTCCTCCTTCATTTTTTGACGTCATGGAGCATCTAGTTGTCCACCTACCGTATGAAGCATTGCTTCGTGGACCTGTTCACAACGGATGGATGTATCCATATGAGCGACAGATGAAACATTTGAAGGGGAAAGCAAGAAATCTTGCAAAGGTAGAAGGTTCAATAGTTGCAGGGAGTTTGACAGCCGAAACATCTAACTTCACATCATACTACTTTGCTCCAACTGTTCGTACGAGAAAAAGAGTTCCTAGAAGATATGATGATGGTGGAGTACCGACATCATATCCAATTGATGGTGTTCCTGACATTTTCTGCGAAATTGGACGGTTTGGTGGTAAAACGAAAGAAGTATGGTGGTCATGTGAAGAAGATAAACATAGTGCCCACACTTATATTCTGCTCAACTGCGAGGATGCAATGACCCGTTACTTTGAAAGGTAAATTATTTTGTGAATGTTAATTATATGAATTGAAGTTAATTATGTATGATTTGATTATTTGTTCAATTTGCAGGATGTTTGTATCTCAAGTTGAAGAAGCAATACCAGGAATATCTGCAACTGATGTGGATACACGTAAAGATAAACACTTTGTCAAGTGGTTAAAATCACAGGTAATATATCTCATACTATTATATTAATTAAGTAAGTGTTTAAGAATATATATATGTTTTTTGCAGGTTGATTATGACGATCCTTATTATCCCGTATGGTTTCATGAATTGGTTCAAGGTCCAGTTGCAAAGGTCACCACATCACCTATGTATTTCACACGAGGATTTACCTTTCACACATACGAGTATGGGAGACATCGGGCAACGAGTAACTACGGAATATGTGTGAAAGGTGAAACAGACTTTTACGGGATATTGCAGGAGATTATTGAAGTGGAATTTCCGGGGTTATTGAAGCTAAAATGCGTGCTCTTCAAATGTGAATGGTTCGATCCTGTTGTGAACCGCGGGATTCGGTATAACAAATTTGGTGTTGTGGATGTCAATTTTGGGAGAAGATACAACAAATTTGAGCCTTTCATTTTAGCTTCACAAGCCGAGCAAGTTAGCTTCCTTCCTTATCCTCGGCTTCGAACTTCCGGGATAAACTGGGTAACTGCTATCAAAGTTACACCTCGTGGACGCATTGTCGTTGGAGAAGAACCGCCCTTGCAAGAAGAAGACGCTATCACTGAAGTTGAGGTACCAGAACAACCAACTGATGAAATCCTTTTGATCGACCCGCAAAACTTTCAATATGAAGATATTCCCGAAGATGCGACAGATGAAGCACGTGAAGACGAGTTCGAGAGAAGCGACGATGATGATTGTAATGATAGTGATGAGAACGAAAACGATTTAGAGTGATGTAATATATGTATCAAATGTTGGATTTCTCTATTGTAACATTTTCTAAAAGAAAGAGTAAGAAGTAGTATGATATAAGATATGATGTTAGATGATATGTCACTTTGGGGTTTAGGGATTTCATTCTCGGTGTTTAGGGTTAAGCGTCGTAATTTCGTCGTAAATGGAAAAACGCGGGCCTGGTAATTTCGTCGTAACACGAAAAACACGGGCCTGGTAAATTCGTCGTAAACGGAAAAACACGGGCCTGGTAAATTCGTCGTAAATGGAAAAACGCGGGCCTGGTAAATTCGTCGTAAATGGAAAAACGCGGGCCTGGTAAATTCGTCGTAAATGGAAAAACGCGGGCCTGGTAAATTCGTCGTAAATTTACGTCGATTTTACGACGAATCCTAATCTATATAAGGGGACGCCGAGAGCGAGGCTGCCTCGCTCATTCCTCCCAAACTCCTTTGCTCTCTCTAAGGTAAACTCTCTCTTCTCTCTCTTTTTTTTTTTTTTAAATTAGTTTAGGTGATTAGTTAGGTAACGGAATTAGTTTAGGTGATTAGTTAGGTAATTAGTTTAGGTGATTAGTTAGGTAACGGAATAATATTTTTATTATGTTGTAACTGATAAAATTTATTTTAATTTTTTTTAGATGGCTCCTAGAAGAAAATCCAGAGCACCTAGTTATAGAGATTTGTTTGGCGACGATGGTTCCGGTACATCTTCTTCCGGTCCATCGTCTTCTGGTCCATCATCCTCCACCGCAGTTCCAGACTCTCAGCCTTCTCAGAGAGTTGCTTGGAGTCCTCCTCCACCGCAGATGCCTCCACCGCAAATGCCTCCACCGCATATGCCTCCACCTCCTCCTCCAGCGGCTGCACCTGAGCCTGTCCCAGAAGGTGCAGTTCATCCGGATTTGCGTGTGCCTTCATATGCCCCATTCGCGAGATATACGGTAGAGGATTTGCTTGCCCAGCCCGGACGAGAGGGTTTGGATGTTCTAGACCCCGATAGACCCCGAGGAACTTATTGGTAAGTTATTGATTTTTATTACATAAAAATTTAAAATATTTTTATTTTCTAACGGTTAAATTGTTTTCCTTTCAGGTTTGGGGCTAATAACCGTGTTGGCCGGAGCGTTTCGAAAACGATTAAGGGTTACTACGACGGGGCATATCCGAACTGGAGCAAGACTCCAAATCACGTTAAGATCACGTGGTTTAAAATGTTTGCGGTAAGATTTTTAAATTTAATTAAATTTTAACTTTTAAATATGTATATATTTTTTAAATATTATTATTAATTGTAATTTTTTCAAATTTTTTGTGTTTCAGCAAAAGTGGCATTGGTCTTTGGGAATCACCGAGATGGTGAAGGCGGAATTCGTTGCAAAAGCAAAGATCCGCCTCTGCAACACAGTCTCCGATTGGAAGGACAAGTGGGAGCTCGACGGGTATGAGGGAAAGCCCACTGAGCTCACGAAGGATGTGTGGGATGGCCTCATCGCCTATTGGAAGCACCCGTCTTCGATCAAAAAGGCCAATTCGTGCTCGGCTTCTCGAAGAACGAAGGATAAAGATGGTAATTTGCCCATGCTTCACAGAACCGGCCAAAAACCACATGCAGGCATCCGTCTAGACGTTGTAAGTTTTGTTTTTAAATATTTATTTTAAAATATTCAATTAATATAACTTTTAATATTTTTTTTTTTTGTAGTTGGAGAAGACGGGAGTCTTACCATCTCTGTCTGACCTATTCAAGATGACTCACGCCACATCCGACGGAGTTTTTGTGGATCCTGCATCTGAGAAACTCGCTCAAGCAGTGGCTACTCGGATTGAAGAACGGGAGACGCAACTAACTCAGGAGTCTCCCGATGGATTACCCGTCACATTGTCCACCGAAGAAGCCGACCGAATCTTCGAAGAGGTAGTACAACTAAAATTTTTTTTTTCATTATTTTTAATAACTATATTAATATATGTTTTAATTTTATAGCTGGCTCCTAGAAAGAAGGGCCGAATAGTCGGTATAGGCTCCGTTAACCAAGTTGCAAGGGCAACTTCGTCATACACTTCGAGACGGGATGAAGAGACTTCTCAGATGAAAGCTCGAATGGATAGCCAGCAGGTTCGTTTAGACTCTCTTGAGGATTTGCTAGACGTGATGGCCGTGGGAAACCCGGTTATGCAGAGAATGTTGAGTCAGAGACGAGCCGCTCTTGGGTTGCCAGTACGAGATCCCCAAGAGTCCGATCCAACCCGTCAACAGCCGAGCAACCCCACCGACTACTTCGATGATATGTAGTTTTTTTAATATTTTCGGTTTGTATTATGAATTTAAATATTATGACTTTTAAATGCTTTTTTATATATGTTTTTTATTTTCATATTTCGTTTTAAAATTTAATTTATTTAAAATTAAAATTATTTAAAATTCTGAATTTTAAATAAATTCAAATTATAATATATTTGAGGTTAAAAACAATATTCAAAATATATTATAAAACGAAACGTCGATGTAGGCTCGACGTAAACATTTACAACTAATTACCGTCGAAATGATTTACGAGTCTTTTACATCGAAGATTTTACGTGGTCTTTACATCGAAATTTTACGTGGAGTTTACATCGAAACATTTACGAGGGTGTTACAACGAAACAATTTACGTGTGCTTTACATCGAATCCATTACGTGGAGTTTACCACGAAATTTTACGTGTCATTTACGACGAATATCTGCCCTGCGCTTTACGAGGAATATATTTCGTCGTAAACGTAACAAGTCATTTACGACGAATCGTCGGTTACGACGGGCGTTTTACGACGAAACGTGTTTCGAAGTTCATTCGTCGTAACACTCCGTTTACGACGAAGTTACAACGTATATTGCCCTCGTAAAAAATATGTTTTCTTGTAGTGCCGCGAACTGATTAAGCTGTTTAAAAATCACTGACCCAAGATCACCTTCCCCAAACTTCTTGCCTGATCATTGTTTCTTGTTGTATTTAGCTCGATGGAATTTTCTCAAAATTGATAGCGATTTGAAGCCACAATCATATTACTATATTAGTAGAGTTCAAATTTTGCATGAGGGACATGCCATACTCAGGTCCATGTACGCAGTGCCGGCCCTTAGCACATACACAAAAAACTTTTGAATGGAGACTACTTTTGTGGGTTCACCATTTTTTTTTGACATCTACCATTTATTTTTCTAAAGTAAAATAAATACTATTATACATATTTAACCAAAAAATAATGACAAACACATGAAACTAATATATTAATGTACAATAAATTAAGTAAACAAATATAATAGGTTTAAATAAACATTATATTTAACCAATTAAGCTTTTACTTATATCAAATGTAATGTCTTGATAATTTTTAGTTCTGTATTAGGCCTCGGAAATATCAGGACCGGCACTGCATGTATGTTCCAAGTAAGACCATTAAACTGTATTTAAACGAATCGATATAGTATCGTTTGATCTGACTGAGAAATAATTATATTTACTAGGTTAAGACCCGCGTTTTGCGCGGGATGAACATTATATATATAAATTATTTTATATATTATATGTTTATAACATATTATGAAATAATAAATATATATTGAATAATTAAAAAGTCATTATCTACTACTTATATAATTAAATTGGTGCGAACATATAATTTTTTTTTATAAATCAAAAAAATATTTTTTCTATTTGATATGATATATAATTAAATTTAAATAATAGTAACATATATAGTATATTTTAATATTAATACTTATTAAATGATACTTTTTGCTCATATTTTTTTTTATCATTTGTATCTATTATAGCAAAAAGTCTAAATTAGTGATAACAAAATTTTCACTGTGGGATTAATGGTTTAAGTAATTTATATTATTTTAAAAAACTAAGTTGTCAATATTTTTTCAAATATTTTTATCAAAAAAATGTTCAAAGTAAATTTCAAAATTAAGATATTTATGTATTTTTATATTGCATATAGTTTAATTTAAAATGATACATATATTTATATATCTCTTATTTTTGATACTTATTAAATGAGACTTTCAACTTATATTATTTTTTAATTATTTGTATCATGTCATAACAAAAGTTTTAAATCATAGATCACAAAATTTGAATGTGAAACTTTTAATAGTTTTAGTAATTTATACTCATTTTTTAAAATTCAAAATATAATATATAAATAATTTTTTTAATTTTTTATTATATGGTTACTATGATTGTTTAATTTATTTTAATAGCTTATAATTAAACAAATATAATTATAATGCACACTTATTTTTATCAAATCTTTATTATTTAAAATCATTAATTGTCATATATACTTTAGCCACATTAGGTAATTCCGTAATCTTATTTAAGGAAATAATGAAGCACATTAATTATGTATTTATTGTGGTTTAATAAAAAAATTATTATATATTTAGATGGACCAACCTATTTCTCTAAGGATTTTAAAAATCATTCTAGTGATGACACGTGGCTACAAAAAAATGTTGCAATGCTTCTCAAATAATATATAGGGGATTTAGTCACGTTTGGTGAATATTCATTTTCCTATTTAGAGTGTGATTCGAAAATACTATAATAAATTAGAGTAATTAAAATGGAGTAAGAGTTATAAAGTAAATAAAATGTATAGTAAATAATAAAAAGAAAAAGTTAGAGTAACTGACATTCCCACTTCTAAAACCATGAGAAAAATACCAAGTGTTTTTTTTTTCTTTTTTTAAATTTTGATAGGGCAGAAATTTGAATGATGCGTCGCCAGCACTAAGGCCATGCGATCCGTCGAGTTATCATGAATCATCAGAGCAACGGGCAGTGCCCGCGTCGACCTTTTATCTAATAAATGCATCCCTTCCAGAAGTCGGGGTTTGTTGCACGTATTAGCTCTAGAATTACTACGGTTATCCGAGTAGTAGTTACCATCAAACAAACTAAAACTGATTTAATGAGCCATTCGCAGTTTCACAGTCTGAATTCGTTCATACTTACACATGCATGGCTTAATCTTTGAGACAAGCATATGACTACTGGCAGGATCAACCAGGTAGCATTCATAAATCAGGACAAGACCACGTCATATTCCCGCAAACACATGGAAAGTGGGAACAGACGCAGACTTGACCGTCATCTTTTGTCCGGAGACAAACGTGCTTAGCGGGACAGAATTTCTTCGGGTCACCGCCATAATATTTCCGCAACCGAGATCTCAGCAAACAGCTTATTCACCTTTGCGAACAATGCATAAACTATGCAAAGACGCAAGGATCACAAGTGCCGACTTATGTGTTCACGACTTCCCCACTGAAGGAGATGCCGCAAACAACATTTTAAGCAAAGCTTAACAATTCCTTCCAGATAGGTACGCAACACAGGCCCCGGATCAGTTCAACAAGCATAAAACTATGCTAGTGAAGAAACTGAGGAGGATAGTTGGTCTGTAGTTGGGTGCGCGAGCACAGAGCCTACAAATACCAAGTGTTTTACCTTCACTTAAATAGTAATTGGAGTGAGAATAAACTACTGATTAATTTTTTTTTTCCACTTGGTTAGTGAGTTTATGGGTGGAAAGTAGAGTAACATATTTATAATGAGAACATTAACGCTATCGGTGACTTACGGTCACACCCTTAGAAATGGAAATAACTACCATAGTTCGGTAAAAACTATATGAGATGCAATAATACACAAATACAGTAACTTTTTTATAAATTAATAATATAAAGACTTAGATAATTTATTAATTTATAGAAGTATTAATTTACTAAAAAATATTTTTAGGTTTATATATTTTGAAATATGTTTTATGCAAAAATAAAAAATACTTGATTTTATGGTATTGATTAAATTTTACATATACAAATTTTATGTTATTTTTATTTAATTACTGGTGCAAAAAAAATCTGTCGGAAATATATATGAATTTTTAGCTGTAAAATGACAAAATAACATCAATATATTTAGAAAAACTAAAGATATACTCCAATGTGTAAAAATGAACTATACTATATATTGTTTATATTTATTTAAATTTTTTATATATAAACTAATAATTTATGTTTATATTAAACCATATATTTACATAAAATTTTTCAAAAAAATGTTTTCTTATCATTTTATCGAATTATGTCATATTTTACACCGGTACAATTGAATTCGGAACCACTAAACTTTATTAATTTATGGAGTTCATACTGTATATATTTGAAGTGTATAAATTAACATTGTGAGGTCACAACTAAATTACTTAGTATATGGTTTGCTTTTTATGAGTAATAAGAATTAGATTTATGTTTAGTTGTACCGAAATGAGTACTATTTGATTCAAAAGAGTTATTTTCATATTATTTGTTTCATTTTATTTTTTACTACTTGTAAATTCTTGTAAGTTACGTGTAAATATTTCCGAGTATTTAAAAATTGTTTGCTAAATATTTTTTAATAGAAGTGAACATAATATTTTTTTCATTATACTAAAAAAGAACAATACATAAAATATAAATAAGATATTTGTGAGTATTATAAAATAAGGAACAAAAAATGAATCTTTTAATAAAAATATTATTTACTTCTTAAAATAACAAAAATATATTTTCTGAGTTTAAACTTAGAAAATCTACTTTTTCACAGTTTAATTTTATTTTTATTTCGTAATAACCAAAATAATAAACTTCACCAAAATGTCATTTATGTTTAGCAAAAAAAAACTAGTAGTAAGTAATTTCAGGCCGGTTAATTCGTCTTTTCGATATTCGTACTTATCCTTATATTTGGAAATATAAATTCTAATATTTAATATATGATTTAAGAATGATAAATATTTGAAAAATCAAGAAGAATACAAAGTAAACAATATGTACTAAACGAGTACCGAATATTTGTGTCTTAACCCTAACGAAAATCATGAAAATCACAAACTACGTCAAAGCTATCGCCTGTCGGCCTAATTGCCTTCTCATTTCTTTGATCTAAAGTCTAAATACTAGGGGTGGGCATTTCGGTTTAGTTTCGGGTTCGGTTTGGGTTCGGTTTGGTTTGGGTAATTTGGGTTTTATAAAACTCAAACCAATTAAAACCAAAGTAGTTTTGGGTTGGGTTCGGTTTGGGTTTAATTCGGTTCGGTTCAGTTCGGTTTGGTTTAGATTTAGTTTGGTTTACATTATTATGGTCTAGTTTGGTTCGGTGTAGTTTGGGTTGGTTATAAAATATGAAGGCATCAATTTTATACTTTTATTAAAAAATAATCAACTCATAAACGATAGAGTAAGAATATAAAAACTTATGCTACATGATTTTATATATAATAGTATTATTTGAATCGTATTTATAATTTTTTTTAAAGATATGGAAGTTATGAAAAAATGAAAAACGAAACTTTAACTAAAATTTGCAATATGTTAATACATATATATATATATATATATCATATATATTTTTACTATATATATATTGGATTATCGGTTTGGTTCGGTTTGGTTCGGTTTAAACCCAAACCAAACCAAACCGTTCGGGTTGAGTAAAACATGAACCAATTGGGTTACATAAAGAGCACGGTTTGGTTTGGTTCGGTTGAACTTCGGTTTGGTTGGTTCGATTCGGTTCGGTTTGGGTTTTTTGCCCACCCCTACTAAATACGTTTCTAACCAATCGACTTACGGTTGCGTTAAATACATCCACTTGATATTTTTTTCTACGAAAGTTTTTTTCTTTCAATATTGGGCTCTATATAAGGCCTAGGAAAATACTGACCAAAGATAACACCTTTATAATTTATACCAACGCGTACTATTTTGGTTTAAGTTCATTAAGCTTGACATTTTAAGCTTGACATTGGGTCTCAGCTTTTGGAGAGCCCAATCCGGCCCACGTACGAGATGTTTGTTCGGATTTCGTACATATGTACGTTGTGTCTATGTAATGGTCCCGACTTCGGACATATATACACATTGATATTGTACATGTTTGCTTTTTTGCTTTTTGGTTATTTTTATAATTAGTCGATTTCTTACGCGATGCCTTTATACCAATTTGGTATGTACTTACTTGGACATTGGTTTTGGTCCATTGGTCGAATAAACAAAGAAACAATTTATTAATGGGAAGTCTCTCCAATAAGAATATAAAATGTCTTGGCTTTAACGCACCCATCAATTTCTTGAATTCCATTTCAAGGTAAGGTTTTCACCACCACTGGCTCCCCTATTCCTAGCTTTCTATTGAGTACTACTGTACTACTATTACTATATGTTATAATTATCCAAAGCCATTTTCACTTGTTCAAAGCGATTAAGGAGATCACTAGAAGATATTTTTATAATGAGTTAATATTATTATTTGTAAAAGTTTTTACAATAAATTTCTCCGAAACTTTATGCATATAGAAACACACCAATCTAATATAGTGCTATATTAACGTATGATGATTATTCAAAGGACAATTTTCTCAAATAGCTTATTTTAAGTTTTTGTCATAAAAAAGTTTTAAAATAAAAAAATATATTAAATATTTGTTTTTACTAAAGAGGCGTAAGATTCTTCTACTTTTTATTTTATAGATATACAAATATAACTAAACAAAAAAAAATAAAAAAAATTATATAGCTTCGAATTCTATGTTTTCAAATTCTAACATTTTTTTGAATTTATCTATTTTTTAATATTTTCTAAAAATTCTAAAATTCCATTTGAAACTATTTTAAAATTTTTATTTTATTTTTTAAATATTTACTTTTTTTTAAATTTAAATCCCGCTTTAGAATCTTTCCCTTTAACTCTGAACCTTTTGTCAGAAAAAAACTCTAAATCCTAATTCTACATAAATTAATTATAGGTATAACTGCATATGTCTATTTTTACTTTTAATAAAAAAATTGGTCTAGAAAAATAGGATTTCGTGTAGTTAGTTTTTGATATGCAAGAATCTCTGTTAAAAATTAATCACTTTTTTCTGTAATTTTTTTTTGTGAAAATAAACTAAGAAGAAAATAATACTAGAAAATTTCTCTTATTCAAACAGTAGAAGTATAAGACATTAGACAATGTTAGTACTTTGAAATTAACAACAGAGAAAAAAATTATTCACGTGAGTCACGTTGCTGGAGATATCAGCTTCCGTGATGCTGATGAAAAGTAGAGCCCACAAATTTCAACTGTCTAGATTCACCGACGGTACGAGGATGATTTTATCGACACCGTCCGATGTTTCCTAGCTGTCATCGTAATAAATAATAAATTTTCTAGTTTGAGATGATTGTGCCGACATGTCGCTAAATATTTTAAGATTTGTACGAGTTATATCTGTGCTAATGAAAGGTTTTGATTCAAACCACGTTTTTCATGTAACAGAATCTAAAACAAATCTTTAAATCTAGATTTAACTTGACTAAAGAAAATATTTAACTATTGTTGTGTAGTCAAAAACTGGCTAATTGATGATAGATTGAAGACAAGCACTTTCCTAACTAAAACACTGTTACTAAAATAGTAAAAGTACTTACATGTGTTAAAGTTTTCCCCTTCTTTTTCAACAATCAGTACATGGTGCAACCATTTACTGTAAGTTAATGTGTTTCCCTTGAATGATTATGTGTATTGATATGAACATATATAGTACAAGTACGTACGTGAGAGATACTAGGGATCATCTCTTATCTAAACAGAATATACGAGGAATAATATCTAGGTTATACAAGTGATAGCTATCCTCTAATACCCTCCTGCAGTTGCAGCGTGGGCTCTGTCACACCAAGACTGGACCGGAAGCCACAGAAGAGTGAAGAAGGTAATCCTTTTGTGAAGATGTCTGCAAACTATAGGCTTGATGAAATGTGATGAACTCGAACTTGGCCCATAAGAACCTTCCCACGGACGAAGTGGATGTCAATTTCTATGTGTTTGGTTCTTTGATGTTGAACAGGGTTGCTGGAGAGGTAGACTGCACTCACGTTATCACAGTAGACGACAGTTGCTTGCTGAAGGGGTCTTCCTATTTCAAGCAGTAAGTTGTGTAGCCAACAAAACTCTGCAACTACATTCGCGACACCTTTGTACTCGGCTTCGGCGCTGGAGCGTGACACAGTGGGTTGACGTTTGGCTGACCACGAAATGAGGTTGTCGCCAAGGTAAAGACAGAATCCCGAAGTCGAACGTCGTGTAGACGGACAGCCCGCCCAATCAGCATATGTATATGCCGTGAGCTTCATGCTTTGTTGCCGGAGGAGTTGTAAGCCCATCTGTTTGGTTCCTTGGAGGTAACGGATAACTCGTCGCAGGGCTACTAGATGAGGTTCACGTGGATCATGCATGAACAAGCACAGCTGCTGTACCGCGTAAGTGATGTCTGGGCGAGTGAAGGTGAGATACTGCAACGCCCCTGCCAAGCTGCGATACTCAGTTGCGTTCGCGACTGGTTTGCCGTCATCGTCTGCTAGCTTGGACTTAAGATCCACAGGAGTCGTGCATGGTTTGCATTCCGCCATTCCTGCTCGTTTGATGATATAATCACCGTAAGTTAGGTTCAGAATCTAGAACCCTCTGATACCATGTAAGTTAATGTGTTTCCCTTGAATGATTATGTGTATTGATATGAACATATATAGTACAAGTACGTGAGAGATACTAGGGATCATCTCTTATCTAAACAGAATATACGAGAAATAATATTTAGGCTATACAACTGATAGTTATCCTCTAATATTTACCAGCAATCTAAGCCATCTAACTAACTTTAGAGAGAGCCACCGACTGAAAGCTTGGCCCATCTCACATGCTCAACTTGACCGCAACCCAACTTTAACTTTCTAACACACAAATGAATTTACCTTCAGAAAAAGAAAGTTTGAACTCGAGAATAAGTATATTTACACCATACTTCAATATTTTTTTTGCTGCGCCACACAATCTGTATATGATAATATTTTCCTTGGATTTTGATTAATATGCAAAGAGGCAAAACTCAAACTTATAAACGAGAACTCAACATCCTCGAGTAATATATTTGCAAAACAAATTTAGCGCGATATTCATATTTTAGGTTTAGGGATAGCATGTGCTTTGGAACATACCTGTAATCCAGATTGATTTCCATTATATTTAGTGTTCGATATGTAGCTAAATAACGAATCATTTTTGGTAGTATACATCTTCTTGTGTCGTCTTTAAATTGGTTGGAATCCATGAAAAAGCTATCTACAATAAAACTATGTAGATATGATAATGTGTTATTGCAACAAACAAAGGTGGGGCTAAGATTTACATTATTGAATTTAGGGAAATTACACCTTATATACATGAAAAAAAACTTAAATACACTAACTAACCAAAATCTCCTCCTCTCTCCTACTTTTTCTTCCTATCTCTCTCTACTCTCTCTCCCAAAATCTAATTTTCATTTTTTTTTTGGTTATTTGGCAAATAAGCCCTTGAATTTAACAGACAGATATTGATAAAACATATACAGAGAGAGTGAGTTATCTAATTACTACTTAGGGAAAGAAACAGAGAGCATCAAAGCATCGTCATAGTTCCATTAGGGGAAGGTTTGGCTTTTTCTCCCCCCACTTGTATTATTCCTCTTTCACGCTTTGGCTCTCCTTTTACCCACACCTATGTTTATTTTCGCTTTGCTTTCTTATTCTTTCAATCTAACCCTTAAAATATTCATAAAAATCTCAATATTGATTATTGACAACTTTTTCTCATTTTTTGGCCGGTAGACACTTCTCTGCTTCTGTTTCTTCAACTTAGACTTGCCTTCAAATGAAACAATATCGAAAGCAAGTAGGATTTTGAAACAAAAAGAAAAGAAATATTTTTAAAATGATAAAAATGCAGATGTATGTATGCTATATGCCTATGTTGCTAGTTGTCTAATCAAATTGAAAATAGTGTTTGGATGATTAAATAGTTAATATCCGATAATTAGTGATGAAGGCAATGAATAGAAGAGAAACTTGATTTGCTGTTTCCCATACTCTTGGATGGGGGCATTTTCGGTAAACCTTTCTTTTATATTTTCCATTCACATTATTTCCGTTTCCTTTTTCTCGTACCAACCTCTGTCACGGATTTGCTCATCCTCTGTTTTCGTTGTCTCTCCTTTTTTTTTTATGTTTTCTCGCAAATATGATGGCATTTTGTAAGCATACTTCAAAACTTTAGGTAGGAAATCACATGTGCCGCTAAATATTTTAGCACACTTTTCTCATCTGTAGATATATAACAGCAGTGGTTTTCTTTATTGTTTGTTGTGCCAATGTTGTTAGGAAGAAGAAGGAAATTAAAAAAATCATAGTCACATACAAAAAGAGGGAAAATAATAAATTTCGAGTAGTTGGAGTAGGAGAAGCTAAATAGTACAAGAAATTAAATAAGATACTCCCATCTACATCATCTTGCTTTTTTCATCCATAAATAGTTTTCAGTAAAACTGTGAACTTGTGAATTTAATTTCCCTTTTATATATAAAGATACTTGTGGTGTTTATACTCAGGAGACCAGAAACTAGGAAACAGTCTACTGCATTTGTATTGGGAAATAATCAAATCTCAAAATTTGATTCATTCATAAACTTTATACTATATACTTTTCGTTGATAAATTTTTTGCACCTCTCTAATAACGAATGGAGTCTAGCACATATATATATTCCTAATGTGATTTTCATTCATATGGATACTTATTTATATATGACTATTTATTCCATCCCATCTTATTGCTTTTGATGGTTCTCTTCTCATTAGAGTCTTCTCTCTTATTGCTCTCATATTTCTTTGCTTTTGCTTCCTCTCTATTACAAGAGAGATATGTGGAACCTTAACGACTCACCTGATCACCACGAAGAATCCGACGGTAGATGGAAACGGGCTGGAGATGTACCAATCTCTATGAGATCATCGACCACGTGTCTGTTGTCTGTTCCTCCGGTGACCCGAAATTTTTTTCCGAGTCAAATCATGGAACAGGAAGTTCCAGGAATATCTGGGTCCGGTATCACTAGAAACCAATGTCTTGTTCGGTCGGATCCTAGCGGGTCTGGTCGTCCGGAAAACCTAGAGCTGGAGATAACACCGCCGGTAAAAAAGAGCCGACGTGGTCCTCGTTCCCGGAGCTCTCAGTATAGAGGAGTTACTTTTTACCGACGAACCGGAAGATGGGAGTCACATATTTGGTAACTTAATTTTCTTAACCCTACGATATACCGAATACTATTATTGCATATATGGTACATCCATCAAATCCAAGTTTCATTTCATTCGGGCCAATACCTTATTGTTATTTTTAAAATATGTGTTGGAATATTATGCAGGGACTGCGGGAAGCAAGTGTACTTAGGTATGATCATGTAATGTTGTTCAAACACAGATCAAATATCCTATTGAAACTAAGTTGTGTTGTGTCTGTCCATTTTTATATGATTTCTTCGACCAAATAAAGGTTTTATTATCTCCTTATATTACTTTTTGTTACATATTCAGGTGGATTTGACACAGCACATGCCGCTGCTCGGTATGTTTTACTCATCCAAATATGATCAATTAGAACGAATCTAATATTCCTTATTTTGTAATTTGCTGATATACAAATTAATTTGGGTGGGTAACTGTTTGGGACAGTGCCTACGATAGAGCCGCAGTTAAGTTTAGAGGTGTAGATGCAGATATAAATTTCAATATTGAAGACTATGTGGAGGATTTGAAACAGGTAAAATATTTATTATTTGTAGGTTCAAGCAATTGACTTAGATTATTACTCGAACATAAAACAAATTAATATTTGTTGCAGATGAGCAGTTTGACAAAGGAAGAGTTCATGCATGTCATTAGAAGGCAAAGCACTGGGTTTCCAAGAGGCAGCTCTAAATATAGAGGTGTCACTTTGCATAAATGTGGAAGATGGGAAGCTCGATTGGGTCAATTTCTCAACAAAAAGTAAAACTACACAAATAATATGGGGTCATTTTTTTTTTTGAAATGTTTTGTTTTTCTTATGGATATTTAAAATTTGGTACTGTATTGTTTGCTTTTTATTTATTTTCAGGTACGTTTATTTGGGTCTCTTTGATACCGAGATGGAAGCTGCAAGGTACTGTTTTATTATTGTTCAATGTCTCATCATCACGTTTCCAAAACAATAGTATTTATGTTTGGGCAAAAGAAAAGCAATAGTATCTGTTTTGTTTAATTTCTTCTTCGTGCTTTTTGAATTATAGAGCATACGATAAAGCAGCAATAAAGTCTAATGGAAAAGATGCAGTTACCAATTTTGACCCTAAAGTATATGAGGAACAGCATAATAGCCCAGGTAACTTGATTTTACGTTTCCGCCTATAAAAACTACATATACATTTTTTTTACTCCAGTCACCAAATTTTACTCACGGTAACCACATTTTATCACGGTAACAATCATCAGAGAAGCAGTGGGATGATCATAACCTTGATCTAAGTCTAGTTGAATCAAACTCGGAAGAGTTTGGAACCAAATCTGAGGTAAGTTAAGTTGTTCATGTTTTTATAAATTTAATGTGTGAAAAAAAGATAAATAGTGATTATGGTCTAAACTGATACATTTTAAAGACTGCGAGCATGAGAAATGGATTTAGAGACGAGGAGAGACTATTAGGGAGCCATCTCTCCCTAGCGATGACGACAACAGCGACTGTCGGATCAGAGAAGCCATTGGACGGTGGAGGAAAGCGAGTGGGAATGGCGGCATCATCAGGATTCTCTCCTCGCTTTCCTCCTTGGAACCACCACACTCCTCGCACCTTCCACTTCTTTCGTCCCTGATTCACCATCATCATCACAGTCACTCATACAACAAATGTTTTGGAGAAACTTTCCAGGAGCTATTTTTCGGCTGTGTGGTGTGTATGTATTACATATATGTTCTTGTGTCCATGTAAGACTTTTCTTTCTGTAATTTAATCATACAACAAATGTTCGTGGCCCACATCCTACATGGTATCCCCTGTACATATTGGAGACTTCTGTTTCATCATTTACCATCTCATCACATGCGCTTAGTAACTTAGTTAGGTTTCGAGTCCGGATCTAGAGAATACCATGCACACAACCCAACCGCAATTTCAGAAAATATTATACCTAAATGGGTTTTAACGAAAAAATGTACATCCGAATAAATTTAGGTTTTCTGAGTGAAGTTGGGTTGGGTTGGGCTGGGTTGTTGACATGGGCCACCCCTAATATCGGGACCAATTCTTTTTTTTTTTTTGAGGGTCAAACATTGATAATGAGATCCACGTATTTTTGTCCAATATTATTCAACAAAAAGTAACAAATATGTGATTTAAATTTTCTAGCTAATGGAGTGAATATGTTTTATAATTGTGAATCACTGGACATACATGTGTCTTGCACTAGCTAGTTTTATAGTTGTTTGATAATTCGACATGTGTATTGCACTAATAGTATATATTTACTAGTATCACTATCAAGTTGATAAACTAAAGATAAAGTGATAGCGACATACGAACCAATCATACAGATTAGCCACCAGTGTTTAAAGTTTATTGTTATTACAGTAACAAAGCGCCAGAAAATAAAAAAAATATGAAAAGCAACTCTGAGAGCCACATAAAAGTCACAAAAACACAATAATGTAAGACTATAAACATGTTTATAGGTCTTTTTTTCATTTAGAATACGTATGGGGCTTGTAGAAATTAACAATGATCACCATAAGAACTACTAGTAGGAAAGAAACTGAGCCTCACGTAACCAAAAGACCTCCATTAAATTTAAACCGATGGAAGAAGAAGAAGATTTGGTGGTGGTGATATCAAGGAGCATCGTGATCCCCAGAAACGCCAAGAAATCGACTTCCTCCAAGAAGAAGATCCATCTGCTTCCTTGGGATCTCTCTCGCCTCCGCTTCGGTTATCTTCAAAGAGGTCTCCTTTTCTCCAAACCTTATCCAAAAATCGACACAGTTCTCTCAAAGTTACAAACTTCACTCTCCCTCGCACTTGACCGTTTCTACCCTTTAGCTGGTCGTCTCGTAAAGACAAAGAACGACGACGACACTGTCTCCTTTTACATCAACCCCGATGGCTCAGGCGTGGAGTTCGTTCACGCCTCAGCTACAAACATCGAGGTCAGTGATATCCTTAGATTATCTACTACTCTCAGCTCCTTCTTCCCCGCTACTGGGGTCAAGAACTGTAACGGCGTCTCGAGATCTCTCCTCATGGTTCAAGTGACTGAGATGAAAGATGGGATCTTTATCGGTTTCGGTTACAACTCCACTGTAGCTGACGGAGATTCGATCTGGAAGTTTTTAAACGCGTGGTCTGAGATCTGCTCCAAGGGTTTGGTTCCCGAACCTTGTCAGCGTCGTCTTCAGCTTAAAGGTTGGTTCTTTGAGGAGATTGAGTACCCGATTCGGATCCCAGACCCGGAGGCAAAAGCAGCTAGGGTCACAACAGCATCGAGTGGTTTACAGGAGTTGATGTTTCACGTCACAAAGGAGAATGCTTTGAAACTTGAAGCTAAAGCCAACGATGAGAAAGTGTCGTCATTACAAGCGGTGTTAGGACATTTATGGTGTTCGATGGTTAAGCACAGTGGGATGAGCAGAGAGGAAGAGACTCATTGCAGGTTACCTATAGACATGAGGAGAAGGGTGGATCCACCGTTGGAAGAAGACTGTTTTGGGAACGTGAGTCAGACCGGGATAGCAAGAGTTACGGTTGGTGAGCTGATGGATAATGGATTAGGTTGGGCGGCTGGGAAGATAAACGATATGGAGCGGTCGCAAACGCATGAAAACGCGGAAGCGTCTGCGGAGAAATGGGTGAGAGATGTGAAGATTCCGGTTTCGGTTGGTAGTAAAGATTTGGTTGTGACGAGTTCTCACCGGTTTGATGTGTATGGAAATGATTTCGGTTGGGGTAAACCGGTAGCTGCGAGAGCTGGACCACCGTATGTGAGTGGGAGAATGGTTGTGTTCCAAGGGGTTGAAGAAGGGAGTCTTGATTTTCAGGCTTGCTTGCTGCCTCAAGTAGTGGAGAAACTATCAGAAGATGTTGATTTTAAAGAGTTTGTGAGCATTGTATTATGATGGTTTGATGATTTGGTTCAACAATTTGGATCGAATTTAAAATGTGTGTGTGTGTGTTTCTTCCTTTTCTGATTGTTTGTAATTCATCAACCTGGTCACATGAAATTCTCAGACGGTCATAAACATTTTTAAAATAAATTTGAATAATTTTTCTTTAGTTTGGAAGTAGCAGCAGCTTATGTATACTAGATCTTTAAAATTTATGAAAAACAAATGTTTCACAGCAGCATGTCTATGGATGAAAACTGATAATGGGCCTGCAATTTATGACCCAATACGCAATCAAACCGGCCCAATGTATTAGAACACGTGGTGAATATGTGTTTAGGTGAGAACGGGATTTGGATATACACACTGTCACTACTGTAATAATACTGCTCCATCGAATTACCTCCAGAAGCGAAGACGACAAACAAGACATGGCAGATGTTGTTGTGCTCTCTAAAAGCATAGTTCGACCCGATGGATCGGATTCGGATCGGGTTAAGATCCATCTAACTCCGTGGGATCTCTTCTTCCTTCGATCAGAATACCCGCAAAGAGGTCTCCTCTTTCCAAAACCCGACCCGGAAACCGATATAATCTATCAACTCAAATCCTCTCTTTCCGTTGCCTTGAGTATCTTCTACCCATTCGCCGGCAGACTAGTCAAGACCGAGAACGAAAACGACGAAACGGCGTCGTTCCTCGTAGACTGCGATGGTTCAGGTGTCAAGTTCATCCACGCTTCAGCCAAAACCGTCTCGGTGAGTGACGTTCTAGAACCGGTCAACGGCATCGTCCCCGAGTTCTTAAACCGTTTATTCCCGGCTAACGGAGTTAAGAGCTGCGAAGGGGTCTCTGAGTCGTTGATCGCGTTCCAAGTGACGGAGTTAAGAGACGGCGTCTTCATCGCGTTTGGCTATAACCACATGGTCGCAGACGGATCTTCCTTCTGGAGCTTCTTCAACACTTGGTCGGAGATTTGCTCCACCGGAGTTGACCGGGATAAAAAGTCCCCGCCTCTGCTTCTCCGCGGCTGGTTTCTCGACGGGATCGATCACCCGATTCGAATCCCGATCTCGGAGACGGTGATACCGTCTCCTCCGGTTGCTTCTTCGTCATCGTTGCTACGAGAGAAGGTCTTTCGATTCACGAGAAGAAACATCTCCGAGCTCAAGTCGAAAGCAAACGGAGAAGTTAGCTCCGATGACCGGAGAATCTCGTCGTTACAAGCGGTTTCAGCGCATATGTGGCGATCGATTATCAGAAACAGTGATTTGAATCCGGAGGAAGTGGTTTATTGCAAGTTACTGATGGATATGAGACGGAGACTAAACCCTCCGCTTGATAAAGAGTGTTTCGGAAACGTCGTCGGATTCCCGACAGCGATGACAACGGCTGGAGAAATGGTTAGTAATGGGCTGGGCTGGGCCGCGTTGCAGATAAACAAAACTGTTGGGGCGCAGAGGGATGAAGGATTCAGAGTGTTCGCTGGGAATTGGGTGAAGGAACCGAAGATACCGAATCATGTGGCTGTGAGTAGTAATTCTGTGATTGTTGCTAGCTCTCCTTGGTTTAATGTGTATGGTAATGATTTCGGTTGGGGTAAACCGATTGCGGTTCGTGCTGGACCGGGTAATACCAGCGATGGTAAGCTCATTGTTTATCCTGGGATTGAAGAAGGAAACATCGAGATTCAGACTTGTTTATCTTCTCACGTTTTGGAGAAATTATCGGCTGATGCTGAGTTTTTAGAGCATGCATGTGTTGTATAAGTAAAATAATGGAAATGAAATGTAAATTTATCTATGTTCTTTGAATAAAGGAGTGAACTTTTATATGTTTGTTTGGATTTCAAGTTTTTTTAATGGTATTCGAACTTATCAATAGAGTCGAAATCGTAACTGAAATCTAAAAACGAAAGGCAGCGATGGCTCACTGGCTAATCGTTGTGGTTACCATATCGATTTTGGTCTGGTAAACAGATTATTATGTATGGCTGGAGCCTAACCGGGAAATAGATTTAGTGGTAAATTCGCAATTCTTTTATGTGGATTTAAATTGCTCTCGTCACAATTTGTGGCTTGTGGGCTTCAAAATCATGATATAGGTAGGCATGTTTACAAATTTTAAGAAAGATTTGAAGAAAGTTGAAAGAATCTTTGTGAGCTAAAAGTCTATCCAGGTTATTTTTCATCTTCTGTTTACGTAAACTAATGAATAATTTACATGTAAATAAACTATTGACCAACCGTGTACTTCTTGCATAAGCTCATTGAGCACGAAACATACAAAATGAAAGAAAAATAATATACAGATAACAACGTCACGTCAAATTAAAGCAGTCGTATCTGTATATTTCTCTGGTGAACATTTTAACACAAAAAAAAAGGATTTATGCGTGAAAATGAAAATTAAGGATTTGATTAAGCTTTAGGGTGTGGCACGTGACACGTGGCGTATAAAAGAGAGAGACGGAGTCTAGAGAGTACTTTCCCACGCAAAATATTGGACCCTGTAATTAAAAAAACTCATTAAAATCATATAACGATTCAAAACTATGACGGAACGATGACCACATCTTTTGTACTTAATACAAAGAAAATGACAACATCTTCTTCTTCTTCTTCCTCTGTAATTATGAAGAACCGTTGAAGAGATTTGCATAAATACAATCTTGTCTTGTGAATATATATAAAAAAGACTTTCTGCAAAAGTAATCATTCAACAAGTTCTTTATTATAAGAAATGGATGAAGAAGCAGCGATCGATCGTTTACCTTTACACCTTCTTGCTTATATATTTTCTCTGGTCACCTCTTTCACCGAATTGGCCCAGTAAGTGTTTTGATTTTATTTTTCATTAAAGGAAACAAATTTGAAGTTTTTTTGATGAATTTGTTTTTTTGTAGAGCAAGTGGGGTTTGTAAGAAGTGGAGAAAAGCTGTGAACCAATCCATGGCAAGAAGACAATCTCTGAGCTTTGCTGGTTGGAAAATGGACGATGATTCCACTTCTCGTCTCGTTCATCTCGCTTACAATCTCAAAGAACTCGACATGTAATCCCCTCTCTCTCTCCCTCTATGTGCTTGATTTGACCTTCAATGGTGGATTTGTATCCATATTTAGAGTCTAAAACATTGGTAAAGATTTGTCTTAAACTCTGGTCAAGTTTCCAACTTTACCTTCAGGGTTTTGAAGACATTGACTTGGTTAATCAATACATTACAGAACTTCCAAAAAAAAACTCTGTTTCTTCATATAGTTTTATGTTTTGTCTGTTTTTGCAGATCTAGAAGCAGATGGGGTTGTCATATAACTGATAATGGTCTTTACCAGATAGCTTCTACTAGATGTGTATCCAATTTAACCTCAATCTCTTTATGGGGCATGACCGCCATTACTGACTCTGGTGTTGTTCAACTGGTAATCTAATAATGCCTTAAAATTGGAATCTTGAATATTCATTTTTTTATCATCTTAAAAAAAAAGAATCTTTTATTTCTTGGTTTGATAGGTATCAAAAACTTCTTCCTTGCAACATCTGAACATTGGAGGAACATTCATCACCGACGAGTCCCTTTTCGCCATTGCAGAACGCTGCCATCACCTCAAGGTAAACCATAATCTAATCTCTTTGGTTTTGTCTGAAGTCATAAACTGGTTCTTTTATGCTTTATGCAGACAATCAGTATGTGGTGTTGCCGCCATGTGACAGAGAGAGGCCTTCTTGTTCTCGTCAACAAATGTAGAAAACTAGAATCTCTCAACTTATGGGGAACTAGAGTTCCTGTTGATTGCTTCATTGCTTTACTTACCATCAGTCCTGCACTTCAGATCAAACCCATTCAGTTACTCCTCAATGCTCAGAATCCACCACCACCTTTGTTGCATGCTGTCTAGTCTTTTGTTGCTTTCCTTTGTATATAGTAATTCATAAAAAAAAAACTGAACTCTCCAATTCTCTTATGTGTTCTCTCATCAATAAAAAGATTATATAAATTATTCAGTAAAGATTCTATATATATTTATATAATAAGTTGCATAAAGATTCAACAGAAGCTGAAAGACACACACACATACACACACACAGGCTTTCTGACTATAAAATCTGCAGTCTACAAATACAAGAATCAAAATCAGAAAACTCTTTCTAACGCCATTTCATATATATCCTCAACTTAAGGATCTCTCTAGAAGTTGAATTGGTTTGGTTGTGTCATAGCAAAAACACCAGCAATGGAAGCCATGAGAAGCACAAGACAAGAACGGTGTTTGGTGAATAGGCAACAGCAGCTAAGGATCTTGAGAACTGAACTGAACCTGAGTAGGTCCCAGCAGTTGAGTCCATGTCTGGAGCTCTTGTCTGAAGAGTAACGTTTTTGCACGAACCAAAAGCTGCTTCTGGCTGATAACATCAAATTAAACCCAATGTTTTTAGATGGTTTAGGCTTGTAAAATAGAGAAGCTAATATTATTTTATTACCTGGCAGGCAGCAAGAGTTTCACAACCGCAGATAACAGGTCCATTCATTCTGTCTAGAACTTCGAAAACGCCTCCTCCGTCACTTCTCTGCAATGGTTTTGTTTAATAAAACTCGCCGGAAAATGTAATATGTTCTAGTTTTAACTATTGATTCAGTTACCATGTAGAAGTTAACAGCGAGAAAGTTTGGCATTCTGTTCCCAGCTGACTTGAGACAAGTCCCAACCATCTCAGCAAGTGGAGCTGAGTGTTCCTTGCAAGCATCTTTCTCTACCGGAAACGTCGGAAAGTAGTTCATCAAGAAAAGAGATGAGCTTTTCGAATTCAAAGGCTGTGACTCTTTTCTGTTCGGACAAGAACCTCGCTTCACACCAGGATCTCCAGCTTTATAGGATAATAGCAAAAGAAAGGTTACTCAAAGAATGAAAAAGAGTTGAACTTTGAGATTGATACTCACATTCGTTTTCGACAATGTATCTCCACTGATACGCAACGCCTTCTTCATCTTCTTTAGCAGCAACAGAAGTGAAAACCAAGAGCCTGTGATTCTCTTGCACCATGTCAGTCACAGTAGGCCAGTCTTCACCCCTTTTGGGCATTTTTGAAACGGGAAACCAGTACTTGTCCAGACCAGCGTTTGCAAACAGAGTTGATAAGCCTTTAGGTCTGTGCACATAGTCCTCAATGATGATGGTGACAATCTCTGTTGGGTTCTGAGTCAAGAACGCCTCAACTTCCCTCAATGTGTTAATTGCAGGTTGCTGATTAAGGAAACAAACAAAGTTTCAAGCTTTGGATCTAAATATAGTAAAAGATGTGAAGATCAGTTTTTTACAAAGGCGGTGAAGTTGAAGCATTGGCCTCGGAGAGAATGGCAAAGCCAGATGTCGTCGTTGAAGTCATACATATCCAGCATTAGTCCTCTAACTCCATTCTACAGCAAAATGTAAAACCAACATTCAAAGAGTTTTTTTACCACAAAAGAAGTAACATGTCAAAATAGTAATGAGAAGAGTCCTCCTTATTACTCTGAGCTGATTAGTAACAGTATCTTCTTGGTTGAAGAATGTAAGCCTCTGAACACCTGGCAAAGGCGGTTGATTTGCATTGCTAAAGGCATTATGAGTCATCAACCATGTATACTTGTTAAAAGGCAATCCATTGATCTACACAATTAAGAAAGAAAAAAAAACACATCTTTAGCAAAACCCATCTTCAAAGTTGAAAACTTTTGATGCAACCAATCTTCAAATCAGCAAATCTTACAATGGAAGTTGGCATGGTGGCTTGGCCTCTAGTGCAAATGGGTTTAGTTCTTCCAATAGCAGGACAGTTCCCACAGTATAGACCAGGGACACAGTCAGTGGCTGAGGAGCATGACTCCAGCATCTGAGAAGAACCATAGCAAGATCTTTATTAGATTTAAGACCCAATTTGATGAAAAAGAATAAAAAAAACCGGAGAAAGAAGCAAGAACCTGGCAGTTCCCATTAGAGCAAGCAGAGGAAAGGGAGAAGAAGAAGGAAAGTAGGAGAAGAAGGAGAGAGACTGATACGACTCTGCTTAAGCCGTTGGTGCACGCCGACATCGCTCCTTAGCTTAAGCAGAAAGAGATAGATAGAGAGAGAAATCTGTGTGAATGATGTTTCGATCTACTGTTGATTTATTGGGGTTTTAAGACAGAGACAAAAGTATGTTTTAGGTAATAAAACGCGGGCTTCATTGATTTGTTAACCAAACGTAATTGTCTCTGAGAGATGATGGATTTATAAAAAGAAAAAGGTTTTGCTTCTTTTTTTTTTTTGTGTTTGTTTGTTTTCTTCGACAAGGTTGAATCTTTTTTCCCACCAGTCTGATATAAAACTCAGTTTAAGAAGATAAACCACGTCAAAAAGTAGTTCAATTATGGACCAAAAACACCCTCTTTTAACATTATGATTGATAATTAGAGACTACAGTTTCTAAATGTTGTACACCAACCACACCATTCGTGGTGAGTATACGTACATACAACTTATGAGTTATGAGAACGGTGATCCTAAAAACCATTTATCAAAACAAACCTTTATATAGTTAAAAAAAAAAAAAAACCTTAATACATACGTTTAGTATATGCATCTTTCTATAAATAAATGAAGTATCCTTTTGTTTAAACTTCCTAAATTTTACTCAAATCATTATTTGTAACTGTTGTTTATGCCCGTTAGGGTCTATTAGTGGAACTTAATTACTTCAAAAGAAAAGAAAGAAAAACTTGCTAGATTATCATCCTATTGTAGTGTTAGATCTCTCGTATGTGGTATCTCTCATAAAAGTATTTAATTTCACAAATCAACGCTTTCATTTTTCTAGTGACTGCATTGACCTAGAATATTATTTGATATCTTTTTTCTGTTTTGGCCAACGGTGGTCACATGCGTGGGGACACATGTTTTTTCTGTCCTCTAGAATTCATTATTGAATTTTGAAAGATCATTTTTACGAATATTCACCCTAGATAACAAGAACCGGAACTGAATCAAAAGCAAATCCTATAACAGGAAAGCAAAAGCCGTAACTGAAAAAGCAAAACAAAGACTTAATTAGAGTTAAGAACTGGTACTAGTCTCAAACATATAAAATTTCTTAGTTTCTGAAGATCCCAAGAATAAGATTACTGTTGATACATTACGCATGCATGTTTTTACTTCTTAATAATTAAGAAACACACAACATTCCGTTTCAATAATGAAATTAGCAACTCTCTCTAGTACCTACATATAGAGTCCAACCAACCACATAACTGATATCCTTAGCATTGTCAAACTAAAGCAAATTTACCATTAGTTCCTATGTAATGCGCAAATACTTTTCTCAGTATCGAAACATACTCACACGTATGTTTGTATTTTCACAACCATGCATGCGTTTTCAGACAACTAGAATACTTTGGCAATACGTACGTGAAAACTAAATCAACCAAGGAATACTGGCATATTTAACGTGTCTATGTATACTCTCATCACAAGCCAAAACTTACCAGAGAACTTACTTTATCCGATATGTCTATGAAGCTTCATTATGTCTTCAGTCACCATGTGAACCTTCTTTGGATTGCTGTTACAAGGTTCCACATATATCTGTATGACTGTATTATCAATCATATAACCAAATATTAAGAGAGATCGATCTTTCTCGATCAATCTCTTTGCCCCGAAACTTTTTCAAGTTTTTATATATTTCACACAAACAACGCTCATTCTGTGACATCTCTAATATGACATTTGGTAAAAGCTTCCTCATTTTCCACGCTTCACTAGCAAGCATACAATGTAACAATCCAAACATTGACAATACATAAAGGTACTAAAAGTCAATCCAAGCATCGAAATATCTTCTCTAAATCATCTATGTGTGATACGTGTCTTTAAGATTTCTACGTGAACTCTCATACACTTCGTAAAGCTAGGCATGAAAAAATCCTACCAGGCAAACAATAAAGCGAAAATAAAACACGAGTATAAGATTTAATGGTTTATAAAAACTTTACTCGAATTCAAGGGAGAGCTCCTTTACAATTGATCAAAAGCTTCCACCGACGTCTGATCTCATCACCTTGTTTGGGTTTCTGTCACAACCTCGTCCAAAGCTTCCGCATTTTGTTGGACTAAGGCTTCAACACTTCATACTTATTACGCATATGCCCTTTGACAGTATTGCAAATCATCAAACGAACCTAAATGAGTTTTTTTTTGTGTGACTTTTGTGTATGTAGTATCTAGCATTATCAAAGAACATATTAAGCCATACGTTTATTAATTTAATACTTTTATAGAATTGATGATATTTTCTATTAAGTAATCCATAATATATCTTTTATTAAGGAAATACAGTTGGTGAAAAGCATTCTATAAAAACCATTTCCATTTAATTAAATATACATAGCTAAAACAGGATAAAGTTTTCTAGAATCCAGTGGTGATGCCATTTTTGTTAGCTTTCTCTATTTGTTATTTTGTTTGTTAGCATATGCCCATTGACTGTATTGCAAATCATCAAATGAACCAAAATGAGTTTTTTTTTGTGAACTTTGTGTATGCAGTATCTAGCATTATCAAAGAAACATTTTAAGCCATACGTTTATTAATTTAATACTTTTATAGAATTGATCTTTTCTATTAATTAAGTAATCGAAAATGTGTCTTTTATTAAGGAAATACAGTTGGTGAAAATATCCTATAAAAAACATTTCCATTTAAATAAATACAAAGCTAAAACAGGATATAAATTTCTAGAATCCAGTGGTGATTCCATTTTTATTAGCTATCTCTATTTGTTATTTTGTTTGTTAGCATTTTTGGACTCCAGAAAAACCAACAAGTGTAATTTATTTTACTAACATTTATTGTTGTTTATCATTTTGCTTAAAGTGGCTAAATGCTTTAACCATGGTTCCTCATATATATACGTCGATTACTTATCTCATAGATTACAACGACATAAGAGTGCTTCGAAATCATCTTGTGATACACAAAATATTCTTCAGTTGAAAACAAAGTGTGTTTATAAGCTTGTGATCAGCACTCCTTAGCTATAATTTTATTAAGTGTTTGTTCATCAAAACATTGAGGTATGAATCTATCTTTATTGGCATGTCTCTATTTAGTCATTCCTATAATTTGAGCCAGATAATCTTTGTTCTTTCAGAATTATATATGGACCAAAACATGAATGATTTTTCGGAATCAGATACTCCATTCAGCTTCGAACAGTTATTATATGGAGATGATTGGCAGAGGTGGGACACTTATCCGAGCGTTGATGTTAATGCCAACTCAATAGAGCCTAATCATTCGATGGTCGAGATGAACCATGATGGTATGACAATAGATGCTACTCCAATTTCAATGATATATCCAATGGTAATAATCTACTTTCTGCATGTTTTTTTTAGAGATATTAAAGTATGGATAAATAATATAAGACTTATTGAAAATGTATAGGAAGAAACATTCGAGCAGTGGTTACAGACACTGGCCAATGGATCATTTGAAATACCATCATATGAAGAACTCAACTTCACGTATGAGGTATGGTGAAAGATAATATATATAAAGGTATATTTTATGTAACATATAATCAATTTATTGGTAACTTATTTGGTTATATTGCATTTGTACATTTTTTTCTCAGTGGATATGCATTTGAATCATAGTTGAAGAAAACAAAAAGGAATATATATGCTGCAATTGGATTGTTGATTTTTAAAATGATATGACGTCCAATGACTTATTTCATTATTTCCATAAATTTTTACAGTATTTAACATGAATAGAATGAAATACTCATTCCATCAATTCCACAAACATTCCAAAAAATATACAAAAAATACATTCATATGCAATTTTAATTATGAGTGAATAGAATGAAAATATTTCTTTTTTAACTAATTCCATTCATCTTATTCCATCTATTTTGATTCCACTAATTTCATTTCATTGTTACCATTGACAACCATAATGTGCATGGTTGTAAATTTAGAACTCTGTAACCATATATATATATATTCAAAAGTTTATTAGTGTATTTTTTTCTAGGAATTATTGCTCATGAGTGAGCAGATAGGAGATGTCTGCATTGGTGTAGACGTTGATATCATTGAGGGGAATCTGAAACGAAGAAAGTATGAAGATCGTTCTGGTCAAGCGGAGAAGTGTGTGATATGTCTCGATGAACTTAAGTGCAATGATGAGGCTTCTACACTGGCATGTGGGCATGATTTTCACTACGAGTGTATCAAAAACTGGCTAATGGTCAAGAACAAGTGTCCTCTTTGCAAGCAACAAGCTCTTTAATTGTTTCATGATGCTGAATATTTGAATGTGTTAGTATTGCTAACATTGGTTTCTTTTGTTCAAGTATCGGTATTCGGTAGTTTAATAAAAACAAATATGGAAGTTTCATAACAAAAAAAAAAGTCTACCAAAATTTATGCAAGTTAATTATCATTCAAGACAACACCCACTGCAATTTGTCAAAAATGGTGAAACTCTTGCAAGACCTTACCTGTGAAGTGATTGTCCTTTTTCATGTTTAATAATAATAATTAATTACAGTATTATTTATGACTTTCAGAAAACTCTATCTATCAACCGTTCTTTACTGATTTTTCCACCCATCACTGCTCTATTTTTTATTTATGGCATCGGGAAAAAAAGAGAAGAAAAAGAAATATTATATGCAATCTTTTTTTTTTTATGCAATCTTACCGGGTGTTAATACTTATAACTACATTTAATGATAAATCTGCTTTGTTAAATCCAGTACAAAATCAATTATTGAATTTATAGACTATAAAGTTGTGAACAAAATACAAATTATCACTAATGGGAATATTCATATACAGTATAATAACGTAAGCCACCAGATTATGGCTAGAGTGATTTGCCACGCGCCTGCCTATTTATTATGAAAAGCCTCAGTAACTTTGTGATGAGAAGAATTCACAGAGAGAGAGAGGAGAGAGATGGGTAATTCCGACGAAGGTGATCGTCTTCCTGCTCCATCTTCTTCGGACGAACTCTCGAGCATTCTCCGGCAGGTACTGTCCCGTGCTCCCACAGCTCAACCTTCTTTCTCACCGAAGAAAATCGTTTCCTCCGCTGAGATGTTCAACCGAACCTTCCCCCTCGTTCCCGGCGGAGCGGTTTCTTACGCCGCTTGTGCAGCCGCTGAAACTGGGGAAGGCAAATGTGGTTTCGAAAACAAGGTAAACTTAACGATGTTAGTTTCCGTGAAACTACCCTCGCTTTTGATTAAAGAAAAAATAACTTAGTTGTTGTTTTTGCTTGGTAATGGTTAACACAACACTAAAGAGAAATGGAGCTAGACAGCGAAATTCATTGAAGAGAAACATTGATGCACAGTTCCACAACTTGTCTGAAAAGGTTTCGTCTTTATCCTTTTAAGATTCTTGATTTGGTTTAAAAAAAAACTAGAGATAATAATAGAAACTGGATATATGCAGAGGAGGAGGAGCAAGATCAATGAGAAAATGAAAGCTTTGCAGAAACTGATACCCAATTCCAACAAGGTGGTAAATACCAAGTTCGCCTTTTTATCCTTCAGAACTCAGTTGTGAGAACCATTTGTTTTGTTTTTTATGTTTTGTAGACAGATAAGGCCTCAATGCTTGATGAAGCTATAGAATATCTGAAACAGCTTCAACTTCAGTTTCAGGTTCTTTTTCTATATGTTCCTTACGCTATGATCATGAACAACTAAATTTGTAAAACCAAACATCTGATTAACTTAATGAATGCAGACGTTAGCCGCTATGAATGGTTTAGGCCTAAATCCTCTGCGATTACCACCAATTCTACCGCCTACGCAGACAAGGATCACTGGAACCTCAGAACAAGGGCTGAACCTTGAGACTCTGCTTGGTGGTTCTCACTCGATGGCTAACCGTGAACCACCCGAAACTCAGGAAATGTGCTTTCCCACAACCACTCTGCTTTGAAGACAACGTTCAGACAGTGAAGAGGATCCGAAGTCAGATTTCCTCTCCACAGAAACATGAGTCGAAAATGATTTGTAGAGTCTAGTATTTGGTTATATAAGTGTTATGCTAATAAGCTTTAGGACTGAACAAAACTGAGTAGCTTCATTATAATGATGTCAGAATAAATTTAACTACATGATTAAGATCAAATGGCTATGTCTGTGAGTTGCAGCCATCCGTACGCACACCGGTCTCGGATACTTCGAGCCATGGATGCTGCTGACTGAACCGCAGGTCTTATCTTCGTCAATGCTTTCTCTACTTGAATTCTGACACCAACATCCATCTGCTTTTTTATTAAATGCCAGAGAGATTATCAGGGATCTAGACAGCACAAATTGATTGTGATAAAACTTGTATAAGAAGATAAGATTGTAAAGTAGAAACCTTTTCTAGATTGCACTGGGTGTCTAATATGTGGCAAAAGTATGACAGCTGCTTGTACAAGTCTGCTTCAGTGTACTGTAATAAGACAAGGCTTGGAGTCAAAAGTTGTTCTATGAAGCAACAGAAAGATAAGACTTCTTACAAGGTGGATGAGGGCATATACCTTTCTTAAGAGGGTTCCATTACAATTAGGATAGTTTGGACAAACTGTTCCCCGTTCACGGTCACCAAGCAAACGGAAGTTGGGGCTGCGAGTCGTGTGCTTGCAAGACTCATCGTCACACTGAATAAAATTCATAGGCCTTACTTAATAATGACAGGTGTTCAAATTATGAATATTAACGAGGCAAGTGAGAAGGTTTTTTTACGCACCATCATTATGCCTTTGTAGTACATAGATACAAACCCATCGATCTGCCTTTTCACCTGAAATGCATGATAACAAGTTAATTACCAAACCATTTGTTCTACAAGCCAAATCAGAAGGATACAACAGTTCTTTACTTTTGAGAAACATAGAAATTAAGATATTTTTTAACAAAGCTTATCTACCTGGTTAGCTATCATTGCAGGGGATATTCTTCCCGTGCTACCTTCTGGCTCACATTTCGGGCATTGCAGCTTAAGCCAGAATGTAGAATCAGATTCCTCTGTTTCAGATTTCTTACTGATCGACGCATAGACTGAGCTAGTAATAGATGGACAATTGAAAGCAGCAGAGCAGCTGGGGCATGCTAATGCTAACGGCTCGCAGCTCTTGTATCTGCGTTTTTTACATGTAAATTACGTTGTTGCAAATCTTGAATTCTAAGAATATCTCAAATCCTGGAGAAAATATATTATAGGAAGGAAGCATGGTAGCAAATTACAGTTACCTTTCTTCATCGCTTGTAGCAAACAAGAGGGATGCAGAAGGATCACTGCTAGTAGCATCGTTTGATCTGCTTCGATACTATTAAACACATTGTTTACAACCATTTATCAGTATTGATAATCATCCTATATGAAATTGGAGATTGGAGTTAAATGAAAGCTGTTTTACCTTTGATGGGTCAAGTCCTAAACACTCGGCTAACCTCTCAGGACTTGTGCCCTGAATCTCTGCGCATAAACGAGACACCACAGGATGAATCTGCTGTGCCAAGTAGTAATCTATGTCAACCAACCATTTGCTGTCTTCTGATTTCACCTCATCAGGATGCCTAGCACGTTCGGCAATCCCTGCTGAGCTGGCAGAGCTAGTATTACCCTGCACAAAGGAAGAGTTAAAAAATTTAGTAGAGAGGCAATTTGGTTCGGATTGTATTAAGCTGGTCTTCTGTGTTGGGAACCTGTTCATAGCAGATTATATATGGTACAGTATCCTTAGCATTGAAACCTTCTTTATAACCACGTTGCCTCATTCTGAGTGCGACCTGAGAAAAAAAAACGGTTCAACCGCACAATCAGAGTTCAGTGAAAATATGAAAAGTATAAACTTTAAGAATAATTCCGGTGAGCAATAATGCAAATATATACTCACTTGAACGTGTGGTTGGCTTTTGGAATCTGGATAAGCTTCTGGTGACTTAGTCAATGCCTTGGTGATGACATACTTCTCAAGTGCAACTTTCCCATTTCTCATTTCCTCTTTTATCTGTTGGATGGACAAAGCATACATGTATTGGATGACAAAGAAGAGCATACTAATTAAAAAAGGTTACTAAATGGAGGTTAACAAAGATTACCTTCATAAGCTCGCTATGAATTGCTTCAACAACATCCTCACATGACCTGCAAAGAAGACAGGACTTGTTGTGCGTTGCATGAGAAAGTAAAAATTATTGTTTTCACTTAATGTTTTAGAACATACCCTCCACACAAGATCTTAGACAAGCATAAATCTCCAATTTCCTTGGAAAGTAAGCTCCAATCTCGACGAACCATGTCCACACCTTTTCTTTCAATGTCCTGCATTGAGAAGTCATATAGTACTCAAAACATTTTCTAAAAGAAAAGATAGCCAAAGTGTAAATTAAATATTACCTCACAAGTCTTCCCGTCCTTGAACTGCAACTTGACGGCAGCATATTTTTTTTTTCTAAGAAGAAGCATCCTCTTATATATGCCATCACAGTCAATTTTCAGACATCTATACTTCTTATTGACCTAGAAATCGAAAGCGAGAAAGTGAGACCAAATCAAATGTCTGCTTTTTACAGTACATTGTCTATAATTATAGCGGTTTGAGTTTTCCATTGCGTGATGTTTCATGCATCAAGAAACCAAACATCAAGGTTGCAAGTATCTAATGCATATTGGTTTGGTAATAGAAAGGTTTAAAACTAAGGGTGAAAGGCTGGAGAAAAATCTATTATCCAACCTACCTCTTGGATGACTTTTGTTTTAATGGCTTTCACCTCTTCGATATCATCTAGTCCACTGTGAATCATGATTGAATCTGTGTCACCGTAAATCACCTGCGTAATAGCAAGATGTTTAGTTCTACAACTGATAAAGAGAAATGCGGACACATTACATCAATTATCTACTGACATGCATTTCGTGGGACTCAAAGTATAGGAAATACCTCTAGGTTTAAATGATTCTGGACAAGATCCACGGTTCTTTGCAGGATCTCCCTTCCCTGCAGTGTTGGGGAATTAATCGGATCACACGAGAATAGAGAAAAAAAACAACGAAAATTGTGTAACTAGGAAACTTAGAGAGCATAACTTACCTGTAGTGTTATGAGCTCTGCTAAAGGCTTAGCGTAGAATCTTGAATTGGAAAAACCCAGACATCCATACATACTGTGTTTAGAATGAATAGGAAAACATTAATTAAAAATGTGTATTTATCGCCAGCACAACCTAAAACCGTAAATACAAACCTATTGGCTGTGAGCTTTATTGCCTGCTGCCTAATGTCAAGCTCCCAGTACTTAAGACCTGTTTCCTTTGCCATCTTTAGTTTGACGCTTTTCCTTATACTGACCAAATGTTCCATCAACTGAAACAAAGACATACAGTGAATTATCATCTAATCTTTTATTCGACTGGGCATAAACAGAACAAGAGAGAAAATCATAGTGGTACCAAGAAATGCACAGAGCTCTAGTTTAGAAGATGATGTCAAGGTTAGTTTAGTTGAACTACAGAACGCAGCAATCACTAATACAATACTGAACAGCTCAGTCGTTTTAATTTGAGGATTTTCCACATACACCTTCAGAGAAATCGAGGCAAACTAATGCTTTCGGTGAGTTTTTATTTCTTTCTATTAGTTTCAGACGGATTTGGGGTGACTTACAGATTTTGTGTTTGACGAAGTATAACAGATCGCATACAGAGCCGAGTAAAGTCACAATAGAAAGCAACTAGTGCAATGGTGAATATACCTTTGGAAGAATTCCAGGTGTCTGACTCGACGGTAAACGAGGAACTCCGTCTTCTGATCGTGGTATGGTCGTGAAACAGATATTATATTCCTGAAATTACCATGACCGTTAACCACAAATCAAAGGAAACAGACATCCAAGGCTTGAAAAATAGAAAATAGTCGGCTAACCTGTATAATAGACGGGTAAAGACTATTGAAATCGAGAAGCAAAACATATTTGTCATATAAGCCTTTCTTTGGCTCCAAGACCAGTCCACCAGCGTAGGCTGGACCCTTCTTTGTTTTGTTTCCCTTGGACGGATCATTTTCCAAAGCCAGGTCAGCTTCCAATTCATCAACATTGTGATCCTCCGGACCATGATTCATTCTTCTTTTTGATGACTTTATTTCCTTCATACGTTGAGAAAGTTTGTCTGGGAGGATGTACTTTTTCGAGTGGAATGTATGTAGCAAGTAGTATTCAATTCTCTGCGCCCTGGCTCCCTGGTAATGAACCATAGAAAACATGAGTGTTCAAAGCATAGAGAGAGAAAAGGAGAGCTGAAACAGGAGTCATTACCTGAAGAGTTTTCCCCCAAAGATTGCCACTGATGTTAGTTAGCTGGAGAGTGAGTGGAAGAACACTTAGATGAAACATGAGCTCCATGGATAACCACGCATCTGTCTCACCGCATTCAATCTGAATGCGAAGAGAGGCAAAATGTTATAACAAGCAAGCAATGCAGTCGTCACTCATCAACCTATGTCAACTGATGTTTATCTGTAATTCCTTTGCTTCTATGTATGACTGGATTATTTCGTTTGCAAAGAATCATAAGCTATCGTCCTCAGTGAGGTAGTTACAGCTCATATGCATACAAAAAGCTATGAGTGGACTAATTGAAGAACTTACAAGTTCCACAAGTGTTTTAGATGACTGGAACATTTTGGGAATGTCATTAGGCGATATCTCTTTCCTGTCCCGGTTTAGCTGTGTCTTTGAAAGATCTGTTAACGAATAACTGACCTGCAACAACCAGAAGCTTTTATAAGCGAGGGAGTAAGCTTCAGCTCATTGCTTGTAAAATTTGAGCATCATACCTGCTTCAACAAGTCACGAGAACATAGATCTGTATCACACAAGAGTCTTCCAGCAATGCAAGACATGATCCCTAGTGTAGCTCCGGACCCATAACTAGTATTCCCTTTAAGCTTAGGCATGGAAGAGCGTTTGAGACGGCCAATTTTGGACCACATGCTACTCAAAACTTTGCAAGCCTGCATAGTAGTCATAGGGTTTTCAGACAAGAGGTGATCTTCATATGAGAGTAATATACCATCATGGAGCAATTTAATTTCGTCGGAATGTAAATGAAAAAAACACATCTTATTAGTGGTAAAAAGAGTATTTGCTTTACCTGGGCTCTTTGGAGAAGGACATCCAGATCAAAACCTGATATATTATGTCCCACAAGAACATCACTGTCCAATTTGTTCAGCTCCAGAAACAGTCGATTCAGCAATGCTCTTTCACTGCAGTAAGAAAAGAAAAAAATGTTTGATGAAGCAACATGAACTGCCAAAGATATACATGGATCATGAGCACGGCCTATACAGTAACAGAGCTGCGAATACCTATTTTCAAAACTTAAAACGCTGCAGCCGTTCTTTGAATTTCTGTCAGCCACTTCTTTTTTCCAACCAATTGGGTAACCGGTTCCTTCAGGATTCCTAACAACAGTGAAATGACTCAGAATACCAGACCTCTTCCTTTCTGGACCTGGCATTGGAACATCAATCTGAAAGACCAAGGAACATCAAATGTCAAGCTGCTCATGTCTACATAAGATTGTCATTTGAGCAAGAAAAATTGTCATAAACCAGCTTAATACAAATAACTATTGTTGAATGGTGATGTCATGATCATACTAAAGAATATTGTGGTATAACCATCGAGATGAAGCAGCACATCCATATTCTTCACAAAGAGAAACAACGGCTAAAGCATTGGTCAAATGTTATAGAACAAACCTTGGCGTTGTGAAAGCAGAGAACAGACGCAGAAACAATTTCGCTGATGTTCTGCTTTTCATTGACTATAGTCTTTAAATTTATGGCTGTAACTACAGCAGGAGGATGAACAACTTTTTCCTCCGAAACTAAAACAGTGATAACCTTGGGAGATTCAACAGTAACCTCAAACTTGCACCAGCTCACCTGCACAAGTGTCAAGTCCTCATTATTGGAGATATAAAGAACTAAATATCACAAGTAAGACGGTTATGGTACTTTTTAAAGGCCTTACTCGTTGAGAGGGTGAATTGGTAGAAAAGTTTGAAATTTTGAGCCAAGACGGTCCCATTATCTTCCTTTTAAGGATAAAAAGCTCCAAAGCACTGCAAATGAATTAAATTAATAAGCAGAGAAAGTTGCACCGCGCAAAATTTTTGACATAGCGGCACACATTAACTAAAAAGCTTGCAAAAGACCAGTAGATGCAAACTTAACTGATCGACTATCAAAAACAGAGAAAGGTAAAGAAACTCAGCAGTAAGAAGCTTAAACCTGGTGTTAGAGCCAAGGACAGCGCTAAAAGACTCCCCTTTAAGGTCTTCTGGAAGAGGAGGATCCTATGACAACAAGAAAAAGGCAAAGTGTCACGATGATGAGATGTGCAGAAGTTCACAAAAAATAAAAATAAAAGAGAACTTTTAGTTCGACTCAAAGATGAAATGTACCTTAAATGGATAATTTATCTTCAAGACATATTGTTCGCCAACAGGCACATCAGGCCTCTCAAATGCATAGTTTCTCTGATATTCGTCCATGGAGAGCAGAATAGAGAGTCAAAGAAAAGTTTTGCTGCTAAAATACATGAAAAGTAAGTAAATACTCAAACCTTGACAAGTGCCATGCTATAACTGGAAACATTGAGTTGTAACAATTGCTGAGAAAGTTCGTTCTTCAAATTTGATGCCATTTCCTGAGAAGAAAAGGCCAAAAACAATAAATAATAGAGGAAAGTATATTGTTTCTTCCTAGCATGTAACACAGGTAGTCAAACTCACATGTAACTTCCCCCGGAAGGATTCAGGAGAAAGTTTAGAGTCTTTCACCTCTTGCTCGAGCGTGATTAGTTCATGGGAAGGAAATACGGATTCATTGGGGATAGCATAAACACATCTCTGGATATTCTTAACTACCACACAGCAACTCTTGAACGCATCTCCCATCTTAACCTGAATTGTACATAGAGGACATCCAAATCAACCCTCTAGATTTAACCTTACAAAGCAAAAGAAAATGAGTGAAAAAATCTAAGGAGACTCACCTTCCCAAACAAATATATTGTGCCCATACTCGCCCCAAAAGCCTCCTCGTAAGCGTCAAGATTGTAAAAACGAAGTGAACCATCAGCATCCAAATCAAATTCCGTTTGACCTTCGCAATTAGAACTAAGTGGAGCCCCATTCTCAGTCCCACCTTTGACCATCGCTTCCTTCCAACCAGCAGTGGCGCTTAAAGCCGAATCCTTCTCTTTAATATCAACTGTCGCATTCAAAGTAAACACCTCCTTCACTCCTGACTCAGCCTTCGCTTCACTTTGTCTCACATCGTTTGATCCATCCTCAATAACACTACCACTTCCAGGTAACTCCATCTTCTCAGAATCATGCACAGGGGTGACTTCAGATTCTGTCACAACTTCTTCTTTCATCTCTTTCATCAACTCCTTCTCCATGAAAACACGATCACTTGCAGGTTCTGAATCCTTCATTGCCATGCTCGAGGTAACAGAAACCACATTTTTATTCCTAGAGAACATAACTGGAACCGTGGATGGTTGTTTCCTTCTCCTATGCCTCTCTCTATCAATATCATCAGGAGTTACCTCAGCTAAAACCTCATCAAGAATACCCTCACACTTTACAGTATCAGTCTCCTTCCCCTTCTTGAAACTCGAAGATGTGAACATCGAAGAGAGTCTCCCTTCACCTGTGATAGTAGCCGCCGCCTTAAGCGCCGGATTCACCTTCTTAACCTGAGGCTGCTCCTTCCCTTTCTTCTTCTCAGCTTTCTTCTTCCTCAGCCTCCCGCTAAATCCACCACCGTCGTCCGATTCATCAGTCGAATCAGGCCCACTGGGCTTCGTGAAATCCTCCTCCTCGCCTTCGTCGCCGTATCCCAGATCTCCGTCTTCCCCGTCGTCGACTACGAATCCGCGAGCCTCCTCACGCCGCCGGGACACGATCGCATCGTACTCGTCGTCGTCGACTGTATCGAAGATGGGCTGTTCGATCCTGATGTCGTAGCCGCCACCTGAAGATGATAGATTCCGAAGTCCTCCTTGCCGAATCGCTTTCAGCCGCTCTAGAGCTTCCTTCCTAGTCGCTGCCTCCGCGCCTCGGCTTCGTTTTCGGCCAGCCTCCGTCGAGTTATCGCCGGACATTTTTTAGTTTCTTCTAATTTGGGTTTTTTTTTTTTGAAGCCGAGTGTTCGATTTGGGGTTTTACATCTGCGAGATGGCGGGAAAATCGATATAATTTTGGCGCCTCTATCTGCGAGATCCTAATAAGCTTAATATTAATGGGCTTTATCTTGTTTAGTAAAGCCCAGAGAAGAGAAGCTTATTGGGCTTGAAGTTGACAAGTTTGGGAGAAGCCCAGAGAAGCTTTGGCGTGAGAGTGAGAGGCTGGAACAGTGAAGAGGTTAACTTTCAGAGAGGAAAACGATGAGCTAAGCTACACCGTGAGACTGGGAGACTCCACGAACGTTGCGTGAGAACGTGGTTTATGGGCTTGTGAGTTGGGTTGATGACAAGCGTGAGAACGTGGTTTATGGGCTTGTGAGTTGGGTTGATGACAAAGAAGCTAAGAGCATTGCATCAGTGAACCCCGTAGATTATTTTTTTTTTTTTAATTTTTTTTATCATTTTTTACAAAGTATTTTTTTATTATTTTTTTTCTGTTTGATTTTTGTTTTTTTTTAAAGAAAAAATTAATTAATTAATCGGACCAATCGCGGACCGCCACGTACCGTAGGACCCGCACTACAGTGATAATCTGGATTTAGTGCAGTGAACTTTTATGAGACCGTTTCACTTCTTTAATTTATTTTAATATTTTTTTTTTGAAAACTGTGTGAACTCTCCCAAGGAATTCATTGATGCAGATGTTCTAAGTTTGGAGTAAGCAGTCCTGTGGTGGCCACGAGCTTTGTCCAGAGTCTTGAGATCTTTACTTCTGTGTATATTAATTATGCTTTATTCGTTTGATTGTGCCTATAATGATACGGCATTTGCGAGATTTATATTCCTTGAGAATGTAGAAAGAGAATTTAGATTAGGGGTGATGAAAACAAAATTAGCATTTCCATATACTAGGTAGGGCTCAATAATAACATATACAAAATTTTCTTTCTATTAACAAAGGTATTAACGAATTTAATAAAATTTTCGGATCGACTAGGACTAAAAGCTCTAGCCTTCCGATACAATTCTGTTTTTGTCCCTTGTTTTTTACTCACTACCGTCACCGTACGATGACCCAGTTATTGGTGACAGACCAATCAGGGATCGAAACAGCCGCTAGAGTTGCAACTCTCTCCTCCGGCGCCTCCAACGTATGACACTGCGTTCCCGAATCGGAGGAAGCAGAAACCCAACTGGAGAATTCGAATGGGCATCTCGGCGATGCAAACACCTCCTCTGTTTTCAGTTGAATATCGACTTCTTCAAAATCGTCGTGATCAAGATCGACGGCTACGAATGGATGGTTCAGAAGCATCTCAGCCGTCCATCTCTTCTTGGGATCCTTAACGAAACACTTTGTCAGAAAATCTCTTCCTTGTTCCGACAAGTCCTCGGGAATCCTCGGAAGCTCGTCTCCGACACCGATGCGTATCAACAACGACATGAAGTGCGATCCTTCCTTAAAACTCCACGCCGTTTTGCCACTAAACATCTCAACAACGGCGCATCCCAAAGCCCACACGTCAGCTTCTGATCCGTACTCGTTATCGTTAACGGATTCCGGCGCCATATACAACGGCGTTCCTCTAATCTGCACTCCTCCGTCCACTGACGCCGTTACTTCCCCCGCCCTCTTCGCCAATCCGAAATCCGCGATCTTAACGGCGCCGTCACCGAATAACAGAATATTCCCGAGTTTTAAATCGCAGTGAGCGAATCCTTTGGCGTGGATATATCGTAGACCACGAAGCACGGATCCTGTGTGGCGACGCACAGTGGATTCCGGTAGACCCTCACCGTTTAATTTCTTGAGATGGCTCGCTAAGCTTCCTCTCGAAGCGAACTCCAGAAACAAGTTATGCATCTCTTCGCCGTTTTCCACCGTCCGATCCTCGCCGAGACACCGTACGATCTCGTCGCAATCGTCTCCGAGTGTATCCAGAACCCATTTCTCGTTCGCGAGCGAAGCAGCACCGTGTGAGTCTGCAGATTTAACGGCCATAACTTGAGGAAATGCGCCGGAAACGTCGTTAGCCGGCGTCGCTAGAGTAACTGTAGAAAAAGTTCCGTACCCGATGGTTTCTCCTCGAACCCACTCCATTGTAACAAATCTCTGTTGCAGTTTCTGTAATGATTATCTAAAAGCGAGAAGAGAGAAAAACGAAACAGAGCAGAGCATGAAAACAGTTTATGGTTCCTCCTCCTGCTGCGAGTTCCTTTATTTATATACCGAGTTTTTTTTGTATAAATAAAATAATCAAACAACTTGGGGTTACACTTTTAATTTTTAATTATATAATTAATTTTGTAAAAGTCTGAATTTTTGGGAAGTAATTAATGCACGTGATGAAAGCAGATTTTTTCATGGCTAGGCTACGTGATATTTTCATTTTCATATTGGATAAACAAATGTTATGGCACGACCATTGTTTTGGTGCAATGGCTTGAATATCTATCACTATACCATATAGATGTTGTACACAACGTATGTTTGTGAAAGATCAAAAATAGTAAATCAGTAACATGCTTGATATTCAATGAGATCATTGATCGTTATTTTTGCTATAAGAGTAGTCAGTTATATTAAATTTGCGTTGAAAATCAAGTGTAACTCATCTATGTTTCAGAACACTCGGTTATACTTGCAGGAGATATTATATAAAATTATTGAAAACGTATTACCAGAGAGATTGTGATGAGAAAATACATAATAAATAAATTCTTGACGTAATTGTTTATATTTGAATATCCATATTTTCCCTCCTCCTTTCATGTTTTCTGTTGCTAGACATATAATAGAATTATCCTCGTATATGCCACTCCCTCATAGCTGTCACTGACTGATTATAGTCACACTATTCTCTAATCACTCTGACAACTTAATAGCTAACACTCTTTCAGTCTCTAATACCGAGTATAATAATTAATGGTGTTCACACAAATTTTAAAATTTGTGATTATAAATCCACAGTTTCTTAGAGCATTTCCAATGTATATCTCTATATTTTCCTCTAAAATAGAGATCTCTATTATAGAGGTGGATTTGCTCCAATGTATACCTCTATAATAGAATTCCTCTATTTTAGAGAAAAATATAGAGGAATCCTACTTTTTACCTCTATATTTAGAGATGAAAATAGCAAATCTCTATATTTTTCCCTATAAATAGAGGAATTCTATTATAGAGGCATACATTGGAGCAAATCCACTTCTATAATAGAGTTTCTCTATTTTAGAAGAAATTATAGAGATAAAAATAGAGGTGGGTTGGAGATGGTCTTAACACTAATACTTTTCCATAAACGAAAAAAAAAAAGAAATAGACAAACACTTTTTAGGAATAGAAAGGGTGTATACATAAAAATCGCTTGGTTGTCATGTCTATGTATTTATTGTAATTTGTTCTCGTTATATAAGCATAAAAATGATTTTTGTATCAAAATAGTGTAGAGGTGGTATATCAACTTTTTAAGCAATTGCATCGTCTATGTTTCGCTACCGTTACATTATAACAAGATTCTTGATCAAATATATAGCAAGAAAATACAGATGAACCACGATCTGATCATAATATATGTTGTCAAATTAGATGCACATATAAGCAGGCTATTGCGGTTTGTTGTTAATTCATGGCCATCCAGTTACCAATATGCTTCGACCAAAATCCAGTAAATATCTATTTAGATATTCTCTTGGACCATTGATAATATAAAACTATATAGCAAGTCGGCGTTGTAATTATCTTTTGGTCAATCCAAGAATCAAATCCTTCTCCGCTGGAGGCGCTTTAACATTTTTTTTGTTATGATATTTCCCGCCGTTATCTCTCTTAAATGTCATTTACCAAATAAAATAGTTAGCTCTAAAATATCTAAGCGACCTCTGATTACGGGCACCAGCTGCGAGAAGCCGCAAATGGAGTTTTGTTTAAAGTCTGGGTCAAGTTACCTGTTTTGTGAGATTACGTAAGTTTTATGGTGATCACATTAGCATACAGTGATGTGATTACTAACCTACATATGCATATGAACCTATAGTGATGGTGTTTGAAATTTAGATTTTCCAATAATAACAAAACATATTTATATGTGATTATTTATTGGCTTTTATATTTCAATATAAAAGCCAATAAATAAATAAAAAGCCTTCCAATCATCATTCTTATTTTATTATTCATATCTATCATTACTATGTTTTTATGAAGTTGCTTCATGGGAAAAGAAAAAAAAAAGCTGCTTCATGGCCAACTTGCCTGCACAAGTCTGGATTCCTATGGGCATGACTTCATAAAATCATACAAAAAACATTAACGTTTGATATACTCTATTTAAAAAATAAAAACTCGAGTTTTCATAGTTCATCTTTAATACCAGTAATATAATTGAAAGATGTTGTATTCAAAAATAATTAAAAGATTCGCATGAAAAGCGCAGGACTGGGAGAGAGTGCTTCGTACCAAAGTCATTCGACCAACAGACTTTCGCAAGTTGCGGCGGCTCTGAATTTTATTTTTGCAATACCTAACACTGTTACATATCCCATTAAATAGTAGTATAATTAGTCTCTGTGATATTTTTGAAAAAAATAATCATATTAGACGTTTTAATGGAGTGTGACGAACGTCAACACGCAGACAAGTTGAAGGAAGAAAGGAAAACTGTTCTGAAATTCTAAAGCGTAAGCAGTAACACCAGTAGGTAACTTCGTTACCATTACATGCTTCCATGTTCATTTATTATATTTTACAAAAAAAAAAAAATTTACAACAAGGCAGGGTCACATGGACGTGATCTCTAGCCATTAGATTGGATGGAGTTGCGATCTCTATGGCCCCCTGTCTACTACAACTTGCTTTGGCTATTACATAAAAAAAATATATGATACGATATTGACGATATGTAAAAATATCTAAATGATTGTAAGGAACTTTTTTTAACACGATTGTAAGAAACTTAAGTTACATATTTTACCAAAAAAATAAAGATACATATATCAAGGAAAATTGCTTTATAAATATAAATATATACACTCTGGATAAAAGAGAAAGGTGAAGGTTGATGGATATCTCTGGGTAAAAGAGAAAGTCGGAACCAACACCACCAGGCGACTTGGAGGGATTCACTGCATCCGAGGAAGAGATAGTTGTCATCATTTTTCTTTCTGATTTATTAAATCACTAATAATTTCCGGCATAACTAATTTATTGCTGACATAAACACGAATTAAAAAAAAACAAGACGACGGCCCACAGTTTTTTCTTGGAGATTTCATCAAATCGAGTCATCTTAATATACACTAGATATTGACCCGCGCTTTGAAAGCGCGGGATAGCATTTTAGTTAAATTTTTCGATTTAAAAGTTACTAATTTTTTTTCTGTTCTAAATTTTAATATTTGAGTTTAAGATATTTAAGTGAGAATAATTTATTTTAACGTGTCATAATGATGGACCTTTACAATTTAGGTTCATAACAGTTAGGTTAATTCAGTTTTCAAAGTATTGGGACTGAGATGTTAAGACCCATTTATGAACCGAGTTTATTGGAATTATGATTAGCAAATAACATGGGTGAAACCTTGGTAACATTACTCTGGCAAAATTCACACCACCAGCTTGGCACATCTACTTCATCAAAGATAATTGCCTGTTTGAAAACCTTATTGCTGCAGACAGCACAAGCAATATAATACCATCCGTTAATGGTATCAATAGCATAAACAGTACAAACCACTCTCAGATTTCCATCCTACAAAACAACAGATCCATATAAAACGGTGAGAAAATAGCAATAATGAGATTTGTTTAAACAATAGATCAGAACCTTATCGGTGCGTTTCATTTCTTGTATGGTTTTGAATGGAAATTGCGACCATTTCTGGCGCTTTTCCTGGATCATAACATTGTCATGTTTAGGCTGATACATATCAAGAGAGTTACCATCAACATGAAACCTAAATACAAAAACAGCATAATTAGCATATTGTAATCCATTAGAAATAATATAATATTATAATAAGATGCACTTGCATATTTTTAAGTGTTTGCGCCTCCTTGATATCTGGGTTTAGTAACACCAAAGAAGAATCAAAAGCATTGGAGACTTGCAACTCTCCTGATACAGAAATCAAACAGATGTTTAAAATCTAACTTAAAAGTTTTTGATCATTAAACAAATATTTACATATTAATGGTACAATACCCTTGTAGTTTTCGAGTTTAGCATATCTGATTAAACAAATATCTCCATTGTTTGGTTGTTTATTTTCTTGGGTCATTATTTCAGCTATTTTCCCAGCAATGCAGCATTGAAGTCGGTTGTCGCTTAGAGAGTAAATAAATAATGCAGATTAGAATTAAAAACTTAGTTCAAGTTATGTTTAAAAAATACTTACTTGATGTCTCTTAGAGTAAACTCCATTTTGGTCACTTCTTTTCTTGCACACTGAACAATATCAAGACCACCAAAGTCTAAGACTTCACCAATCACATCTGTAACATCAAAAGTTAGTTATATGAAGGTCGGACTATAGGTAATAAACTAATACATCGCATAAAAATTAGAAGTTACCAATAAGAAAACTTGTGTCATGTGAACCATTTTTAATGTTATCAAATTGCTTTAGCTCGAGAAACATGTTGTCACAGTGGAGATTAGAATCAGTTATTAAAGTCTGACTCATGAATTCAATCTTGTAAACATGGTTGGTGTGTCTGTAAAGACCACATACTGGACTTAAAGAAAAGTTAGTAATAACTTTCCACTCTCCAACACGACAATGTCTCTGGAATAGCTGAAATAATGATTGTTTGCAACTGGCCTGGATTTTGACACCCTAAACCATTAAAAAAAATAACTGAAGTTCATATATCAAGCGTAATTATAATAGAAGATAGGTAGTGAATATTACATTTTCGTCTGTTAAGACCATCTCAAGATTCGAGAGGCCATTGTCGGGATTGATTAACATCCACGTATGAAGCACCTTCACATGGACCCTCCATGCAGATTTGAAAGGCTTAAGATCACTCAAGTTGCTGATTTTGATCATGGAATCCATAAGGGAAGATAACGATAGACAGTTTGCAGGTTTATTAATGGTTGTTGCGGTGTGATGATTGTGATATTTATATATTTGTGATTGATGGTAAATTCTTAAGATAGCGATCCATATAAAATCGTATATAAATAGGAATAATTTAGGGATATACGTATTCGAGATATACTAAGTTACAAATCTTATCCTTATTATTGTTTTCAATGATTAAAGTTGTTCAAATTAGATAAGATATGACAATATGCGATTTTAGGCGAGTGTGTGCTTTTGATTTGTTTAATAATATATTGTTAAAACCTGCAAAAAACGATTTGCAAGTAGGATATGCCGAATATGTATGAGAAGTTGTTTCGACACATTTGTGAAAACAAAAATATTCAAACAATTGTAGTCTGGTTAAACTATGAACATGTCATTTTGCCGTTGGAAACTGATGATTGATGTGAAACGATTATTTTATATGTGTATACGTTGATTAAACTATAAGAAAAGAGGGTTTACTGCACTTTATAGCAGATAATACATGTTGTTTAAGTTTTGACATCGAACACAGCAATGCCACGATAAAATCTATAAATTTAAAATATTACTCAGGGCAATTATATGGATAAGAACTGAATCTAAACTAAACAGCGTGATTCTTTTTTAAAAAATACGTTTTCGTTAAAAAAATAAACCTTTATATTAAAAGCATAGATCAAAAATAATTCAGTGGCAAAGAATGGTAAATACTTCAAACTCCAAGGGTACCTCAAAAAAGGCTCCATTTCTGGCGCTTTTCCTGGATCATAACATTGTCATGTTTAGGCTGATACATATCAAGAGAGTTACCATCAACATGAAACCTAAATACAAAAACAGCATAATTAGCATATTGTAATCCATTAGAAATAATATAATATTATAATAAGATGCACTTGCATATTTTTAAGTGCTTGCGCCTCCTTGATATCTGGGTTTAGTAACACCAAAGAAGAATCAAAAGCATTGGAGACTTGCAACTCTCCTGATACAGAAATCAAACAGATGTTTAAAATCTAACTTAAAAGTTTTTGATCATTAAACAAATATTTACATATTAATGGTACAATACCCTTGTAGTTTTCGAGTTTAGCATATCTGATTAAACAAATATCTCCATTGTTTGGTTGTTTATTTTCTTGGGTCATTATTTCAGCTATTTTCCCAGCAATGCAGCATTGAAGTCGGTTGTCGCTTAGAGAGTAAATAAATAATGCAGATTAGAATTAAAAACTTACTTCAAGTTATGTTTAAAAAATACTTACTTGATGTCTCTTAGAGTAAACTCCATTTTGGTCACTTCTTTTCTTGCACACTGAACAATATCAAGACCACCAAAGTCTAAGACTTCACCAATCACATCTGTAACATCAAAAGTTAGTTATATGAAGGTCGGATTATAGGTAATAAACTAATACATCGCATAAAAATTAGAAGTTACCAATAAAAAAACTTGTGTCATGTGAACCATTTTTAATGTTATCAAATTGCTTTAGCTCGAGAAACATGTTGTCACAGTGGAGATTAGAATCAGTTATTAAAGTCTGACTCATGAATTCAATCTTGTAAACATGGTTGGTGTGTCTGTAAAGACCACATACTGGACTTAAAGAAAAGTTAGTAATAACTTTCCACTCTCCAACACGACAATGTCTCTGGAATAGCTGAAATAATGATTGTTTGCAACTGGCCTGGATTTTGACACCCTAAACCATTAAAAAAAATAACTGAAGTTCATATATCAAGCGTAATTATAATAGAAGATAGGTAGTGAATATTACATTTTCGTCTGTTAAGACCATCTCAAGATTCGAGAGGCCATTGTCGGGATTGATTAACATCCACGTATGAAGCACCTTCACATGGACCCTCCATGCAGATTTGAAAGGCTTAAGATCACTCAAGTTGCTGATTTTGATCATGGAATCCATAAGGGAAGATAACGATAGACAGTTTGCAGGTTTATTAATGGTTGTTGCGGTGTGATGATTGTGATATTTATATATTTGTGATTGATGGTAAATTCTTAAGATAGCGATCCATATAAAATCGTATATAAATAGGAATAATTTAGGGATATACGTATTCGAGATATACTAAGTTACAAATCTTATCCTTATTATTGTTTCCAATGATTAAAGTTGTTCAAATTAGATAAGATATGACAATATGCGATTTTAGGCGAGTGTGTGCTTTTGATTTGTTTAATAATATATTGTTAAAACCTGCAAAAAACGATTTGCAAGTAGGATATGCCGAATATGTATGAGAAGTTGTTTCGACACATTTGTGAAAACAAAAATATTCAAACAATTGTAGTCTGGTTAAACTATGAACATGTCATTTTGTCGTTGGAAACTGATGATTGATGTGAAACGATTATTTTATATGTGTATACGTTGATTAAACTATAAGAAAAGAGGGTTTACTGCACTTTATAGCAGATGATATATGTTGTTTAAGTTTTGACATCGAACACAGCAATGCCACGATAAAATCTATAAATTTAAAATATTACTCAGGGCAATTATATGGATAAGAACTGAATCTAAACTAAACAGCGTGATTCTTTTTAAAAAAATACGTTTTCGTTAAAAAAATTAACCTTTATATTAAAAGCATAGATCAAAAATAATTCAGTGGCAAAGAATGGTAAATACTTCAAACTCCAAGGGTACCTCAAAAAAGGCTCCATTTCTGGCGCTTTTCCTGGATCATAACATTGTCATGTTTAGGCTGATACATATCAAGAGAGTTACCATCAACATGAAACCTAAATACAAAAACAGCATAATTAGCATATTGTAATCCATTAGAAATAATATAATATTATAATAAGATGCACTTGCATATTTTTAAGTGGTTGCGCCTCCTTGATATCTGGGTTTAGTAACACCAAAGAAGAATCAAAAGCATTGGAGACTTGCAACTCTCCTGATACAGAAATCAAACAGATGTTTAAAATCTAACTTAAAAGTTTTTGATCATTAAACAAATATTTACATATTAATGGTACAATACCCTTGTAGTTTTCGAGTTTAGCATATCTGATTAAACAAATATCTCCATTGTTTGGTTGTTTATTTTCTTGGGTCATTATTTCAGCTATTTTCCCAGCAATGCAGCATTGAAGTCGGTTGTCGCTTAGAGAGTAAATAAATAATGCATATTAGAATTAAAAACTTACTTCAAGTTATGTTTAAAAAATACTTACTTGATGTCTCTTAGAGTAAACTCCATTTTGGTCACTTCTTTTCTTGCACACTGAACAATATCAAGACCACCAAAGTCTAAGACTTCACCAATCACATCTGTAACATCAAAAGTTAGTTATATGAAGGTCGGACTATAGGTAATAAACTAATACATCGCATAAAAATTAGAAGTTACCAATAAGAAAACTTGTGTCATGTGAACCATTTTTAATGTTATCAAATTGCTTTAGCTCGAGAAACATGTTGTCACAGTGGAGATTAGAATCAGTTATTAAAGTCTGACTCATGAATTCAATCTTGTAAACATGGTTGGTGTGTCTGTAAAGACCACATACTGGACTTAAAGAAAAGTTAGTAATAACTTTCCACTCTCCAACACGACAATGTCTCTGGAATAGCTGAAATAATAATTGTTTGCAACTGGCCTGGATTTTGACACCCTAAACCATTAAAAAAAATAACTGAAGTTCATATATCAAGCGTAATTATAATAGAAGATAGGTAGTGAATATTACATTTTCGTCTGTTAAGACCATCTCAAGATTCGAGAGGCCATTGTCGGGATTGATTAACATCCACGTATGAAGCACCTTCACATGGACCCTCCATGCAGATTTGAAAGGCTTAAGATCACTCAAGTTGCTGATTTTGATCATGGAATCCATAAGGGAAGATAACGATAGACAGTTTGCAGGTTTATTAATGGTTGTTGCGGTGTGATGATTGTGATATTTATATATTTGTGATTGATGGTAAATTCTTAAGATAGCGATCCATATAAAATCGTATATAAATAGGAATAATTTAGGGATATACGTATTCGAGATATACTAAGTTACAAATCTTATCCTTATTATTGTTTTCAATGATTAAAGTTGTTCAAATTAGATAAGATATGACAATATGCGATTTTAGGCGAGTGTGTGCTTTTGATTTGTTTAATAATATATTGTTAAAACCTGCAAAAAACGATTTGCAAGTAGGATATGCCGAATATGTATGAGAAGTTGTTTCGACACATTTGTGAAAACAAAAATATTCAAACAATTGTAGTCTGGTTAAACTATGAACATGTCATTTTGCCGTTGGAAACTGATGATTGATGTGAAACGATTATTTTATATGTGTATACGTTGATTAAACTATAAGAAAAGAGGGTTTACTGCACTTTATAGCAGATGATACATGTTGTTTAAGTTTTGACATCGAACACAGCAATGCCACGATAAAATCTATAAATTTAAAATATTACTCAGGGCAATTATATGGATAAGAACTGAATCTAAACTAAACAGCGTGATTCTTTTTTAAAAAATACGTTTTCGTTAAAAAAATAAACCTTTATATTAAAAGCATAGATCAAAAATAATTCAGTGGCAAAGAATGGTAAATACTTCAAACTCCAAGGGTACCTCAAAAAAGGCTCCATTTCTGGCGCTTTTCCTGGATCATAACATTGTCATGTTTAGGCTGATACATATCAAGAGAGTTACCATCAACATGAAACCTAAATACAAAAACAGCATAATTAGCATATTGTAATCCATTAGAAATAATATAATATTATAATAAGATGCACTTGCATATTTTTAAGTGCTTGCGCCTCCTTGATATCTGGGTTTTGTAACACCAAAGAAGAATCAAAAGCATTGGAGACTTGCAACTCTCCTGATACAGAAATCAAACAGATGTTTAAAATCTAACTTAAAAGTTTTTGATCATTAAACAAATATTTACATATTAATGGTACAATACCCTTGTAGTTTTTGAGTTTAGCATATCTGATTAAACAAATATCTCCATTGTTTGGTTGTTTGTTTTCTTGGGTCATTATTTCAGCTATTTTCCCAGCAATGCAGCATTGAAGTCGGTTGTCGCTTAGAGAGTAAATAAATAATGCAGATTAGAATTAAAAACTTACTTCAAGTTATGTTTAAAAAATACTTACTTGATGTCTCTTAGAGTAAACTCCATTTTGGTCACTTCTTTTCTTGCACACTGAACAATATCAAGACCACCAAAGTCTAAGACTTCACCAATCACATCTGTAACATCGAAAGTTAGTTATATGAAGGTCGGACTATAGGTAATAAACTAATACATCGCATAAAAATTAGAAGTTACCAATAAGAAAACTTGTGTCATGTGAACCATTTTTAATGTTATCAAATTGCTTTAGCTCGAGAAACATGTTGTCACAGTGGAGATTAGAATCAGTTATTAAAGTCTGACTCATGAATTCAATCTTGTAAACATGGTTGGTGTGTCTGTAAAGACCACATACTGGACTTAAAGAAAAGTTAGTAATAACTTTCCACTCTCCAACACGACAATGTCTCTGGAATAGCTGAAATAATGATTGTTTGCAACTGGCCTGGATTTTGACACCCTAAACCATTAAAAAAAATAACTGAAGTTCATATATCAAGCGTAATTATAATAGAAGATAGGTAGTGAATATTACATTTTCGTCTGTTAAGACCATCTCAAGATTCGAGAGGCCATTGTCGGGATTGATTAACATCCACGTATGAAGCACCTTCACATGGACCCTCCATGCAGATTTGAAAGGCTTAAGATCACTCAAGTTGCTGATTTTGATCATGGAATCCATAAGGGAAGATAACGATAGACAGTTTGCAGGTTTATTAATGGTTGTTGCGGTGTGATGATTGTGATATTTATATATTTGTGATTGATGGTAAATTCTTAAGATAGCGATCCATATAAAATCGTATATAAATAGGAATAATTTAGGGATATACGTATTCGAGATATACTAAGTTACAAATCTTATCCTTATTATTGTTTTCAATGATTAAAGTTGTTCAAATTAGATAAGATATGACAATATGCGATTTTAGGCGAGTGTGTGCTTTTGATTTGTTTAATAATATATTGTTAAAACCTGCAAAAAACGATTTGCAAGTAGGATATGCCGAATATGTATGAGAAGTTGTTTCGACACATTTGTGAAAACAAAAATATTCAAACAATTGTAGTCTGGTTAAACTATGAACATGTCATTTTGCCGTTGGAAACTGATGATTGATGTGAAACGATTATTTTATATGTGTATACGTTGATTAAACTATAAGAAAAGAGGGTTTACTGCACTTTATAGCAGATGATACATGTTGTTTAAGTTTTGACATCGAACACAGCAATGCCACGATAAAATCTATAAATTTAAAATATTACTCAGGGCAATTATATGGATAAGAACTGAATCTAAACTAAACAGCGTGATTCTTTTTTAAAAAATACGTTTTCGTTAAAAAAATAAACCTTTATATTAAAATCATAGATCAAAAATAATTCAGTGGCAAAGAATGGTAAATACTTCAAACTCCAAGGGTACCTCAAAAAAAGCCCTTCAGTTTTAATAGTATTGATGTCAACTTTGAAATCTTTTGATATAGAATGTGGTACCACAGAAAAAAATCTATTGTGATTTTTCATACTGTAGCATATTAGTATATTCTTTTTTTTTTGTTTAACAGCATATTAGTATATTCCTTTATTTATCTATAAATTCTATAAAATTCAAACGTCATTTGAAAAAGGAAACCACAAATTTCGATGTAATACTCAGTGACAATAATTTACCACACAATATATGTCGATACATGTGTTGATCCAAGCAGAATTTTAACTAAATCCTTTGAAGAGATACGCACAAAATTTTTAAATGAGATGACAATAGTTCGTTGCCTCGTTGAGACTAGTAATTGATTTGTGTTGGACCCTTTTGCCGGCCGCTGCATATTGATTATCGATTGAGTTCATATATACAAGCTAAGTCTGCTTTAAGGTATAATGAAAACATGAAAGAGGATGTATAGTTCATACACGAATGAATTTATAAAGAATCAGATTAGTTGGTTTGTTCCACGTTTAAATTAACCTTGTAGGCAAGTCAATAGGGTTATTCTTCAAAAAAAGTCAATAGGGTTATAGGGGTCCTTTGAAGATGTCCACAATCCTAAGTTTTGTAATATTCCGTCTAACTTGGAATTTTAGATTGACCCCTTTGAACGAGGGGAGGACAAGTCAAATCACAACCTTTATCATTGCATAATCTTGTATATTAATTGCATGCATATAATAAAGTCATATCTAAAATATATACATTATCTTTTGGTTACAAGTGCGATTAATCTTTTGTCAAATTCAGATTTAGGTCATCTGAAACCAAACGCATAACCAGCCGCCAAACGCATGTTCATGCATTTTAATTTAACACATGTTTCTTTTCAATTCCACCACGAAGTCGGGTCAAAGGCCATCCCTAAGACGTACCAAATCCAAATCCTTTTTACTTTCTTCCAAGTTAAGAATTTTATACGAAAAAGGCAAACAAAAGCCGTCTCTTGACTATTCATGATAAGAAGAGATTTTATTACAAACGTGCGTGTTATATAAGACTGGTCGTTTGGAGAACAGTTCTGCTGCGTAGTTTGCACACAAAAAACTCATAAACTGGGCCAAAAAAGAAACGGCCCAATAACGCAGCTACCTAGTGAAAGAACCACAACCCAACAGGTGATGAAAATCATATTCGAACTAAATTAGATTCCAGCTGAGATATGACATAAAAATTGGAAAGGTGGAACAGTATCTGACACAGGTAAATCCAAATACATGTGATAATTCCTGGTTTTAAGTTCACGAGTAACAGTACATAAAAACAATTTAAAACCCACCGACAATAAGACACGAGATAAGTAGCAAAACATGCAGATAGCACTCGAATAATAATCACCGGGTTTAATTAAACTAAACAGACGTAATTAAACACGGTTTACTTCAAAAATACATTGAAATGAAATCGAACGAACACTACAAACAGGGTCCGTTAATACGAAATTACGAAAACACCCATGGATAACGCAGCAAGTCTTTTCTTCTAGTTATCTCCGGCATCGAGTGATGGACGAGCAGCCTCGACTGTAGGGATGCACGGGACCTCTAGCTCTGAAGCAGTTGTGAGTGTAGTACGATCTTCCAGATCTAGGAGGACACGGGACTCTGTTCGCCGACAATGCACCGTACGATATGTAATATCTCTTCCTGTGCCAGTACAATGACCGTCGATCTACAACACCGACGTTGTCCTCTTCCTCCTCCGCGTCTTCGAAGCTTTCTCCTCCGCCAATGCCGCCATCAGGGATAGGCCAGTCGAATCCGTCGCCTAGAAGAATCAGGGATGGATTCTCGGGGAGAGATTCGGATCTTGGGAGTGAAACGAGGAGAAGAGAGAGAGTGATGAGGAGGAGGTTAAGAGACGGAGCTGCTGCCATGGTGATATGCTTGAGACGAAAGCAAAGAAGAAGGAAAATAATAATGGAAGAGAGTAGAGGAACTAGTAAGTCACATGCCAAGAGGTGACTTGAGGTTTTAACTAATGCGCCATTTATGGACCTTTCGACCTTCGTGTGAGAGTTTTCGAGTGTGTGAGATAATGAGTGATCTGGTGGGGGCACGGTGTAGGATAAGAGATGCGACAATGATTGGTTATGAAACCGTTTGATCATTAGCTGATTTACGAGACATTAATGGGCCGGGCCTTATTATTGGATTGCCTGGTAGAATATAGTTAAGTAATTAATAATCTAATCGTTATCGTTTAATGGGCTTTGTGATAGCGAGGTTGTTTTTTAGATACTTTCATAGCGACATTCGGGTTATTTTTTTTTTTTTTTGGCTCAACTTCAACTTTCATTCACCAATAAACTTAGTACAATCAATTAACCTCAACAGAGATTATACCACAATACAATGAGGGGATCTAGTGCCACCCATGATCACTTCCAAGGACCATACGCCACCTAATCCAAATCTCATTGTACCTTAAGCCACAGTGAGATGAATTTACCCTACAGGTCAGAGTAAACCATCTCTTCTACCACCTAATTCGACCAAAACGATACAAGACAACTAACACACAATGAAACTAAACCTATTCATGGAATTACAAATGCAAACCAAGCCGTGGTAACCGTATAATCCACGTGCTCTCCATGTACCATCAGCAACAACACCAAAGGCGCTTTTCCAGAACGGGTTGAGCCATCGGAGTTCCTTGCCTGATCCTTAGCCTTAAAACCGGACAGAGAGTCCGGACTGAGAAAGTCGGGCTTCGACGACAACACATACCGGCAAGATAATCTAAGCATCAAGAAGAGTGAAACTCATACCACCGGAACGAGCCACAGCATCAACTCCGGCGCTGGGATGTAGAGCTCCACCACGTACGCCAAACAGGGCTCGCTTCTCCGGTTGACCACTCCGTCGTCGCAAACCCCAATACGTGTCGTCTCTGAAAACCAGAGGACGAAGCTTCCTTCTGCTAGCCGTTAAAACTCTCCTCCGGTAGTCTCACCGCCGCGCAGGAGTGAAGATCCGGAGTGGAGGAGGCCTCTGACCACGTCACGCGCCGCCGTCGAGAGAGGATTCACCCGAGATCTTAAAAAGGAAAATTAGATCTGGGAATCCTCAAACCCTAAAAGCCGACCCACTCTGCCACCGTCACTCCGTGGGTCTCGCCGCTGCTCCAAAGTAAGTCCAAGACCGTCTCCGTCGATCTACAATAGATTCTCCGGGGAAGTCTCGTCAGATTCAGAACCGCTTGCATATCGACGAAGGAGTAGAGCGGTGGTGGAGAGAGCAAATAGAAAAAGAGGAAGAGAAAAGAGAAAGGGGGCCTCCGGCACCGACAAACGCCGGGCCGGAGCTAAAGTTTCAAGCTTTGGTTTCTAGAGAGATGGGAGAGCGTTTAGCGTAGAGAGAGAATTTTTGCGACTGGGAATGTTTTCACATTCGGGTTATTTTGTTGTGGACAATCCTATATATGTCTGAAAAAAGAACGTAGCATGTAATTATGTAAAGGACTAATCGTGACAAAAATGAGCAACTACTAATCATGACCGTCCCAAAAAAAGCAAGGCTCAGTTCATAGTATCTTATGGAGTCATTATCTAAATACCAAAACAACTGATCATCGTAGCTACTAATACTATACTTAAACAATTGGGCGTATGTTAAAAATTATAAGTGTTAAAAACCATAAATATAAAATTTCAATAAATTAATATACATGTTATAGCAATAATTTTTGGGGCTCGACGTGTTCAGTGGCGGAGCTATCTGAAAATTTTAGGAGGGTCAATTATATAATAAACGTATAACATGTGTGTCAATATACTAACTTTGTAGCACTTTCTCAGCTATTATCTTCAAAATGTAACTACAATTTTCTTTTTATAAAATTCCACATGGGTCATATGACCCTCCTCACAAGAAGCTACCTTTGCCACTGTGGGCGTGTATCCATGTCGGTCTTGAATTCCAATCCCGATAGAAACTAATAAATTATCGAGTATGGACTTGAGTTTCGGTCCATATAGTTAACATTGTGGATTATAACAGATGATCGGTCTATCTTTAACTATTCTTTGGCAATAGTCAGAAAATATTCAAATTCGAATCAAGCAATGCGGTAAGCTTTCGGACTAGGTATCCGACTAGGTAACCAATAGGGTTTATAAAAATGTGATAATTTATTTAAAGAATTTCTTGATATTTTAAAACATACCAAGAATTATACAGAAAACAAAAGGATTTTGTATCAATTTATTCAAGGACGTTGTCAAATTTTGTATAATTTTTTACCCTAAAAATTAGTACTCTTTCTGTTTCTAAATATAGGATGTTTCGAAAAAAATTGATGTTCCAATATATAAGATATTTTTATTTTTTAGGTAATTTTTACTTTATTAAAAACTCTATAACCAATCATATTTAATAATCTATTTTGTAATTGGTTGAATATAATTATTTTATAGTTTTAATGATACTTTCTATTTTATAGTTTTAATGATACTTTCTAGAAAAAAAAATTTCTTAATATGTGTGTTTTTTCTTAAACATCTTATATATTTAGGAACATAGAGAGTATAAGTTAATATGAAATAAAACATGATCGATGAACCTCTAGTGAGAAGGAATGTTTCCTTTTTAGTTTAACCAGAACCGTACCCAATTCTGATATGAGCATCGAAATTTAATAAACAAGATGAATACATAGATTTAGCACGTTTGAAAACAGCTATTTAGAGGCCACACTCAAGCCTGAAGCTGAAAACAATATATCATTAACCCTTAAAGTTATTTCCCAAATTATTCCAATAACAAAGATACGATCATAGTAGTTCCTAATTTACAACTCACTCCAAAACCATGGAGAGTCTGACATTAAAACCATCAGTCCATCACAGACACACATAATCTAAACAGGAAAAAGTTAAAAGACTTATAGTTCCATTTTATTAAATTAACTTCACCCTACCTAGAATAATTTTCCTTTTAACTTTATCGGATATCACATAGTAAAAATTTAAAATAATCAATCATCATCTAAGAATCTGTGCATTGCGCACCATCTGATGAGTCCCCGTTGCTCCACAACCTTTCATAATCACTCCACCACCACCACTTACCGCTGCCGTCATTCCACCGCCGCTAGTATCCACCGCTTGTTGCTCCAGCGTCTGCACTTGCTTCTTTAGAAACTTCACATAATGAATAGCTTCGTCGAGCATCGAAGCTGTATCCATCTTGGTCCCACCAGGAACAAGACGTTGCAAAATCCGAATCCTCTCGCTTATCCTCTCCCTTCGGTGACGAGCAGCAACACTCTGTGGATCTTTAGAGATCCTGACGTTCCTCCTCCTAGGTGGCTTTACGGCCTCGGGGTCGATATGTATCGGTTGCATCACGGCAATTCGATAAATCATCTCTCGCATCGCTTCCATGTTCGTGCTATTGGTGTTGCTACTATTGCTTCTTTTGTGGTGCAAAACGGAAGAGTAAATTGTGTTGGGAGAGAGAGAAGAAGGGTTAGTGAGTAATCCGGGTTCGGGGGTCATTGAGTCAGAATGGTTGTGGTTTGAGTTGAACAGAAAAGGGTAAGTGTTGTTGTTGTTGTGGTCGATGAGAGAGGGATTTGTGTTACAAAATTCAGGAAGCTTCTCTATTTGTTGCATCATCATGTTCATTATGTCAGAGTCCATAGAGAAGTTGTTGAAATCGGTATGGAGAGAAACCGAGAAAAGCTTACAAAAATGAAAATTTGGGTTTTTTTTAGATAATTGGTATGTGTGAGAAATGGCAATGGTACTACTGCCCAATCAGAACTCAAGTAATATTTCAAGAAGTGGAAGGACTTATATAGCAACTTGTGGCCCATCCCCTTCTTTAACTTATACAACATATTTATAAATCTAAGGAAATTTTTCATTTTTAACTCTGTTTATACATGTATATGATGTACATATTAAATTAAATATTCAAATTTGTCTTCTTATCTTAGTGCAAATTCCAAATTCCACCATGCATTCAAACGAACTTACTGATGTGAAGAAGGGTTTTATAAACCTACGAACACGGTCAGGATCCTAATTAACCACAGAGAAAAAAATCAATATTATTGCTTCAACCATTGTTTCTTTTTGCATACCGTGTTATGTACATAAGAGGAGTACGCATGTAACAACTAGCAAGGCAACGAATATATTAATATGGTGGGTTTGATTCCTTATCGTTAAACTTGATCATCTAAATAATACTATAGTTCCCGTATATTTTATAAAATAAATCATTATGCATTTATGCACAACAAGCTATCAGGTCAAAATATAGTTTTCGGTTGGTAAGAGTCTATGGAAAAGCGTGAGTACCTCAGTACATGTAGGAGTTACTATAAGTAGGTAATTATCGTGTAACTTGTCTTGCATGGACCAAAAAGGAAAAGGCAAAGAAAGTAATACTAGTAACTTTTTTTTTTTTGGAACACAAGTGATACTAGTAACTAATAGAAGATCGTTACATTTTTTAGCCGTCGATCCTCGCCACATGATTGACTATAAGATCTTAGATCTCAGATTGACCGTCAGGATCCTGTTTTCTCATACACGTGTTCTACATCCACTGGCTTTGGTTACGTGACAAATTAATTAAACAAGGTGCATGAACCACTCCCACCACCACCAGCATAACCAACGGGAATTCCATTCTCGACCATTATCAATTTATCATTATACATTTACATCATTCTCCCTTTTTTTTCTCTATATTTGTGTGTTTGTGAAAGAGTCATTGATTCTTATGATCATCCACTGGTTTCGATGTATTAAGTAGTAACAATAACATGTTCTATGATTCAAGAAAAATGATAGCTAGTAAAAAAAAACAATACTAGAGAGAGTCTTATCATTTATTATCATTTCGTTATACAATACCCTCACATCCACAAGGTATGTGTCAGAATCCAGGGAGCAATATTTTATTTTTGTAAAGTTTGCTGGTAAAATTAATACATTCATACTTGCAAAGAAAAGGGTTGATGATTAATCGGAGCGCAATTGACATCGATCTTTAGCGTATGGCACGCTTCTCAAAGCTGATCAGAGAACGACTTAAATTATTATTTTTATTTTATTTTATCCTTTCTTTCTCTTAAGAAACGCATATTGGATGCTTTTGTTGGTTACCGCCAGTAAGTTTTTCCTTCTCGCATGCTTTTCAATTATTTTATATCAAAATTGTCAACCTTTTGTTTCTGTTTTTCTTTAGCAAATTGTTTCTTTAACCAAATAATTCCATTTATGATAAAATCGAAAATAAAGAATCATCATCTGGTGCAACTGACAAGCCGATATCATTCCCAGCAACGAGGGAAGATAAATAAATCAAAACTTCGAAAACCGCAATATTAGCAATTTTAGAGTATTTCCAACTCATTGGTATTTTTACTTTTATAATATTCCCCATATTTCAAAATACACTATGTTTTATGAAAGAACACAACTATTACGAAACTCATTTTTAATCTTAAAAAATCATTAAAATATAAATTAAAAATTATTCAACTAATCATATAAACTACAATATGATTGATTACACAGTTTTTGATAAAATTAAAAAGTATATTGAAATATAAAACATCATATATATTGAAACTTCAAAAACTCTCTAAAACATTATCTATTTTGAAACAGATGAAGTAGCATTTAAAGGTGAAACTACTCTAATTCATCTCTATTTCTTAACATTCTTCTATTTTTTGTTATATATTTAAAAATTGCTATTTTACAGAAATAGATTAGAGCATATTTCACTTCTATTATAGAGTTCTTCTATTTTAGATGTGGAAATAGCAAAATACATTTGAGATAATCTTTTATTTTTCATATATGTTTTCTCTTCTAGAAGATCCATAATTTTTGATCAACTGTATAAAAACATGATTAATGAGAGATTCTTAAGGTGGAGATTTTAGCAGAATATAAAAACCGTCACTAAGAACCTCTCATTAATCATGCTCTAAGTAGGAGTGAAATTATAAGTGGATTAAATTAGTTGTTGCAGTATTTAAATTCCTCTCTGTAATTAATTAGTAATATCGATGGAATAATACACTACAAGAACAGTAGCCAGAAACAGAATCTTAACTGATTTAAGTAGTAGTCTTACCTTAAAAATACAGAAGTCCAAAAAGTCAGCACAAGCTCTCGCTGTTCTTTCAAGTTCTGTCTCGCTTTATTTGTACACAATCACATTTAAGACTAGTTTTGTTTTTATTTATTTAATTAAACTGTCTTTTTTTGTTGGATGGTTCCTTCTTCCCCATGATTAGATAAAAAACAAGCAAGCAAAGCCAGTGCTTCGACCTTGGTTTTACCCTATTGCGTTGACACCAAAGCATGCAAAATCATACGCAACGACGACTTTGACTGCTTCCACTCTCACAATCAATAAATCAATTCATCCCTTATTCACCTTACCTACACCATTACAATAAATACTCACCCTTGTGAAACTAACATCACTTTTCGTTACATTAACATATACTAACGTTCGTAATCAGCAAGATATGAGTAAACTTCCGTTATTTTCAACTTTTACCAATTATTTGTAACCATCATCACGAATTGCGTCATCTGATTTATCCATCCAGCCGTTTAATACACAAAAAATAATATCGTTACTATCCAATAGACGTTCATTAAAATTATTACATAGGAATTTTTTTTTGATATTTACGAGGAGTTTTCTGGTCCCCACTTCGCAGATCCAGACTAGCCACGTGGCAGGCTTAGAGCCTTTGGCGACCGCTTTGGATCAGGCTATGTGTTGGTCTCCTCGGGTCGAAGAATCCATGTGAAAGCCTCGGTGGCTAGTACGAGTCGAACTCGAGACTGTACTTGCAGCCGCAAGCCGTATACCACTAGACTAAGTTATCCTGGTTTACATAGAGAATTTTAACTATCTTTATTTCAGAGTTTTGGGACTTTATCATGACCTTGATCTGTTATTGTTCCCTTTTTCTCTCGAAAGATCTATGAAGAATCTATGTGACAGCACAGTGTCAACAAAGGAGGACTATTAAAACTTATGAAGGACCACAGACATATACATGTTTAAAGGTATGAATATAATTGGTTAACCTCTGAATGGTAGTGGCCAAGCTGTCTCTCAGTCTCAGTCCAATGTATGTTGATATGAATCGTAATTCTGATCCAACTGGTAATCCAAGCAGTGTAAGTCATCAAAGTAGTTGACCCGTCATATGAAAGCGTAAAAAAACAAATGCAGATTCGTATCGCACATTTGTAGTAATTCAAGTTTAGTAGAGCATACCAGTTTCTTAATCGTCAAAGTTAAACAAATTGAACCCGTTCGGTTGTTATTACTTAGCTGATTAGTTATAAATCAAATTATTCAATAGCGAACTGATTATAAGAAAAACATAGCTCAATGGTTGGTATTTAAAATGACAATGAAATAACCTTTTGAACAAATCTCATATGAAAAATGCAGAAACTAATGAACATTTCGGATATTCAACGGTTCCAAGTGCGTCATTGTTTTATTATACTGAAACACATATCCATTAAAAACAGTTATTTTGCACACTGCATAATTAATTCTAGAGTGGACGCTAAGTATGTAACAATAACAAGTTTTTATATCCAAAACAAATATCATATTTTATTTTGTTTATTATTATATAGTGTAAGATATACCAAAAATGAGATAGGTTGCCTCACAAGGCAAGGTAGCAAATACAGTGGTGTTCATGTACCAATCATCATTCATGCTCCTTGATTCACTAACAACCTACTTTACATCAATAATTAAATTCAATCTACATTATTTTCACACAACATAGTTGACAAATTAACTTCATAATAGTTACATTGTTTTTTTGGTTATCTATAAAGAGAAAGATCGTCCCACGTGAGATATCCCACAAAGTTCCCAACATGACCACAGATAGTCTCTGATCATTACAATATCCTTGAGATTAGATTTACATAGACATTTTCTATGGTTTCTTGGGCAAGTGCTCTGTATTCTTCTGACACATTTCTATCGTCTTACTTTTTTTCTTTTGTTTTCTCTTTAAAATATTTAAAATCTTGAGATCTTTTTTTGTTTCTTGTTTTATTAATTATTCTATTGCTTTTCTTCTTCTTTTCTCTTTTTTTTTTTTTGATCAACCTTCTTCTTTTCTCTATAACTCTCTTTTTGAGATAATTTCTCATGTTCTCAGTGACAGGATAAAGTTCACGCACCCTTCTTTGTTATATTATTGGTGTTATGCAATATATATACACTATTCTATACCATACCTAATACATGGAAACTTAAAGGTGATAGACAGTGACAGAATATATAGGTGGGTTGATAAAAATATAGAAGACATAAGTTTGATAGGAATGTCCTTAAATGAAAGTATTGATGCTTTGCACAAAAAAAAAAGAAAGTATTGATGCTACAAGCAAATAGGTGGCTTAAAAAATGTCATGAATTTCTGAAAATTTGCATATTTTCCTTTTTGATTGTGTATGTAACATAATTAGGGAATGTCCAATGGATTGATCAACTGAACATACACCTTCAATTTACTTAAAATGTAGTTTAAACTTTCACCATCATATTATAAATACAATGATTATCATTTATTTATCACTAACTAGATTTTAATCCGCGCAGTGGCGTGATTATTTATATTTATGTTTTGAAATTAAATTTTATAATTTGATGATATTTTATAAATTCGGTTTGTATCCAGATTATATTTTTTTGGTTTTTGGTTTGGTTTCGGTTTGATTTTGTGTTTTGTTTTTTGGTTTAAGAAATATAGTATTAGTTTGGTTATTTACGAATTTGGATTTGGAAAAAAAAATTGGTTTGGTTTGGTTTAAGTATATTGGTTGCCATATAAAATTGTATGGTGTATCTATATTATTAAAATGAAATTACTTCTAATAATTTAAGTATATATATTATTAAAACATAATCACTCTTAACTATTACATTAAGATATGGTCCGCGTTGAAACGTAGATCATGTTTTATTTTTATTTTTATTTTAAAATCAACAAAAAAAAATATTTATTCGTCTAATCTACTAAATAAAATGTTTGTTATTTGAAACTTGCTGTAATATATATGATTTGTTGAGAACCAATTTTATTTGTTTGTTTATATTAAAAATTATTAGTTACATTATATAACTATACTTTGTTATGTTAAAAAAAAATAATTACTGTTTAGGAATAAAGTACAAAATTAATGTATGAAATGGCTATGACACAAGTGTATAGTTATGCAACATCACAAATTTAATACAATTATCATAACCCTTACTAATAATTTTAAAAAGTATATGTTATACAAATATGATTACAAAAAAAACACAAATATAATTACAAAGAAAAACACAAATATAAAAATTAAATTTTTAAAAGAAAATATAAAACAAAAAGTATACTCTTCCTTTGAAACGATAAAGCAGTAAAAAACGGGTTCAAAAGTTGTGATTTTAATTTGTATTTGTACTATTGATATATGGTGTTTTATACATCTTGTATATGTGCTTTTCAATTGGTTTTCAAGTCTTTATCGAGTCTTTCTAGTCCTTTTCGAGTCATTACAGGTCTAGAGTTGCATTGGATGGGAGATGGACCAGCTGGAACAAAAGAGGCAGCAAACAGTGCAATTTGGTGGTTTTCACGCAGAACAGTCTTGATGACTGTTCCGGATAGCGGAGCAACCCGAGTGATTGTTCCGAATGAGTGTTCCAGCGGCAGAGATTTTTAAGGAAACTACAATCATTACGGGATTTGCCCTAATTATCCCTATTTTCTCTCCCAGCCGCCTGTGGCTTTGATATATCATATTTTCTGTTTCTCTTTATCATTCTACGCCACTCTAGACAGAAGAAAACCATTGGAGACTTTTGTGCTTTTGGATTGTAAAGGGAGAAGGCTCCATCTCTTTCACCATAGAGAAGATTATCCTGAACCCTCTTTCTATCTCTTTTATTTACATGAAGTCTTATTCAGAATTGATCTCTGTGTTTTCTCTGTTCATGGCTGAGTAGTCAACTTGCTTAGTCTAGGGTGTTCGGGTGTTAGATCCGTGAGTTAAACATAGATAAGTGAAACCATTGATTGTCTTCATTCATAACTGTTCTTAATGCTTGCATTAATCTGGCCGCTTAATGTTAGATCGATCCTAGGTTTAACCTGTTCATTAACCGTGTAATAGGTTGCTAGATCTGTTATGAATGAGCCTAGCATCCCTAATCAGCGAAAGTAGATATTAGGGTGTTTGGTGAACCTATCGGACTTGATCTCTATTGCTTGCTGTCGCATCTTGATCCAAACGAGAGTTTAGGTATCAAGATCGATCAGCATAGGGGGCAGTTCCACGACAGTGGGCTGTTCTACTTGAGTGATCCGAGTTCTAGACTTGCTCTTAATTAAACTTGAATAATTGTTTGGCTCACACTTGTTTAATACCCGGACCAAACCACCCTAGGCTAGCATTTTAATCATCTGAAATCTTTAATTAATCTTTTTACTTGCTTGTTACGAAATCAACTTTAAAACCCCCATATTGTTTTAGCTTGATATTGATCCCATAAAGATAAAGTATAATAGTTGGTCTCTGTGGATTCGATTCTAAAGTGCTACATCGACATACCATTCGATTGTGGTAGTGTGCACATTAGGTTATTTGGTGTGCGTATACACGTAATATCAACTATCCCAGTAAATATTTTTCATAAAGATATCTAAAAGTGAAATAAACTATATTAATATTTTCAATAGTTGAGAAAATAACACATTCTTTTTAAAAAGTTATTCATTTTGAGATTTTGTAAATGAATCGAACAAAATTATAAATATTATTTTTTATAATTTTAAATAACAATGTGAAAACTATAACTGAAAATGGTACAAGAAGCTTACAAAAAAAAATGGTACAAGAAAAAAAAAGAGAAACTGTTGTGAGATTTCAGACATCGTTTGAGAATCTAATGGAGTGGTCATAAAAGGACTTTGCGGCTAGACAGTGGATAGCTGGATTTGATGGACCGACCGTATATCAAAATATCAAAATCTCCCGTTCGAATTTATTTAATGGGCTTGGGTTTAGTTTAAATGGATCTTTTGCTCGGCTCATTAATATGTTCAGTATATATATATTGCCTTAATTAAAAAACAATAGTTCAACAATTTTAAACAAAATAATTAATTGAGATATTAGTGTCTTGATGTAAAAGTCAGTAATAAAGATTTTTATTTTCGTCGACATGACACAATTGAATTTATGAAGGGTTTATTATTCAAGATAAGAATTGAAAGACGTCAAAACCAAAATATTAGTGGCTCAAAATTTGCGAAAAACATATATGTCATTATTATTTTATAAAAAAGATTTTATTAGATGAATATAACGTCACGTGCAAATAATAAGATATTATCATTTTTTTTTCTTTTTTATTTTAATTTTCAAAATGTTTATTAAGATGAATATCTAATGGCGGAGAGGAAAGAGGTGCCCACATTAGAAGCGATATTTGTAGAGGATGAAGTGTGAAGCGGTGGTGATGCCACCTGTCTTCTCCTTCTCCATCATTTGCCTTTCTTCTCCTCCTTCAAATCATTTCCTTCCTCTCTCTCGTCTCCACTCAGAGGCACATCACACATTAAACTTCGTTTGCGAGCATCTCGAATCGAGATGGGTTGTTCAACTCCCTTCTGCTACTCAATCAACCCATCTCCATCAAAGCTCGATTTCACCAAAACCCACGCGTTCAGCCCCGTCGCCAAACAGTTCTATCTCGACTTACCGTCGTTCGCCGGCAAATCGGGAGGGGGATTATCGGGGTTAAGAAAGCGTCGAGCTTTGGTCGGAGTAAAGGCGGCGACTTTGTTGGCGGAGGAGGAGAAGCGGGAGACAGTAACCGAGAGTAAGAAGAAACCGAGGGTTCTCGTGGCCGGAGGCGGAATCGGAGGTTTAGTGTTCGCTCTCGCGGCGAAGAAGAAAGGGTTCGATGTGTTGGTGTTCGAGAAAGACTTAAGCGCCATAAGAGGAGAAGGACAGTACAGAGGTCCGATTCAGATTCAGAGCAACGCCTTGGCTGCTCTGGAAGCTATCGATATCGGTGTTGCTGAAGAAGTCATGGAGGCGGGATGTATCACCGGTGATCGGATTAACGGCCTCGTCGACGGTGTCTCTGGCACTTGGTGAGTTTTGTCTTAAGTTGAGTACTTTGTTTGTTGTGTATTAGATTGTGATGATAATGGTTCGTTGGGGACAGGTATGTCAAGTTTGATACTTTCACTCCTGCGGCGTCGCGTGGACTCCCTGTGACTCGGGTGATTAGCAGAATGACTCTGCAGCAGATCTTGGCACGTGCGGTTGGAGAAGAAATTATTAGAAACGAGAGTAATGTTGTTGATTTTGAAGACTCTGGAGATAAGGTGGTGACTGAGTTCATATCTAACGTTGATTTGCCAAAATGGTTTTCTAATTAAGCTGTATGGTTTTGTTTGTTTGTTGTTTAGGTAACGGTGGTGCTTGAGAATGGACAACGTTATGACGGTGATCTACTTGTGGGTGCTGATGGCATATGGTCTAAAGTATGTGTTTTTAAGTGAATTGAGTTTAAGTGTCTAGGATAAAACTTGAAAGATTCTGTCTTATTGTTTTTGTTTATAGGTGAGAAACAACCTGTTTGGTCGGAGTGAAGCTACTTATTCAGGCTACACTTGTTACACTGGTATTGCAGATTTTGTACCAGCTGATATCGAGTCTGTTGGGTATGTTTGCCGTCATATGAATATTCTCATGCATCTATGAATTAATTTTTTGCTGATATTGGACCTGTTTTGTCTCTTGAAAAGCTACCGAGTTTTCTTGGGACACAAGCAATACTTTGTTTCTTCGGATGTTGGTGGTGGGAAAATGCAATGGTATGCGTTCCATGAGGAAGCAGCTGGTGGTGTTGATGCTCCCAATGGTAAAGTTTCTTTGGACTGTTTGTTTTGTTTCTAAGGTTTGCATTTAGTGTCAAATCAAATCACATAAGCTTTCTCTTTTTCCTTTTTGATTTTTTTTTTTTTTGCAGGTATGAAGAAAAGATTGTTTGATATATTTGAAGGTTGGTGCGACAATGTGCTGGATTTATTGCAAGCCACTGAGGAGGAAGCGATTCTGAGAAGAGATATATATGATAGAAGTCCTAGTTTCACTTGGGGTAAAGGGCGTGTTACGCTTCTCGGTGATTCTATTCATGCAATGCAGCCAAATATGGGTCAAGGTGGATGCATGGCCATTGAGGTATGAATCAATTCAACGATTGACTTGATTTTAAAAAAAAATTGTGGTTTGAGTGGTGGATGTTACAATGATTATTGCAGGATAGTTTTCAACTAGGATTGGAGCTTGAACAAGCATGGAAACAGAGTGTTGAAACTAATACACCTGTTGATGTTGTTTCCTCTTTGAGAAGGTAAAAGTAGATATAATTTTTTTTAGTTTGGGAGTCTAATAAGTACTTAAACATAGGCATGAATTGGTTTTAGATACGAGGAATCTAGAAGACTCAGAGTGGCTATTATCCATGGAATGGCGAGAATGGCTGCAATAATGGCTTCCACTTACAAAGCATACTTGGGTGTTGGGCTTGGTCCTCTCTCTGTGAGTATTCTTATAGTTTTTCAATGATAAGAATGCATAAAAGTATCGTTTTTGTTGGGCTCATATCTTTCTTTTGCAGTTCTTGACCAAGTTTAGAGTACCGCATCCCGGAAGAGTAGGTGGGAGATTCTTCATTGACATTGCTATGCCTTTGATGCTTAACTGGGTCCTTGGTGGTAACAGGTTAGGATCTTTCTCCTTTAGAAAGGGTTCCGTTAAGTAAAACCAACTCATTTTAACATTTTTTTGCAGTGAGAAACTCGAAGGAAGGCCACCTAGTTGCAGACTCACTGACAAAGTATGTTTCTTTCCTTTTCTCTTTTCACTTTGAACAAACCCATTTAGTGAATAATATCAAAGTGTAACTCTTTTGTTTAAAGGCTGATGACCGCCTTCGTGAGTGGTTTGAGGATGACGAAGCTCTTGAACGTACTATTAACGGAGAGTATGTACCCCACATGTTTCTTCGCCTACCAAAATTCACCTCTACTCTCTCTCTTAACTGCTTGGTCTGAGTTTGTATATATTTTGTCAGGTGGTATCTCATTCCACATGGCAACGAGTGTAGCGTTTCGGAAACATTACGTCTAACCAAAGATGAGGAACAGCCTTGCATTGTTGGGTATGAAATAAAATGTCCTCATCAGTGTCCTGAAGATAAACTAAGTGTAAAGTTCTTAACTTATGAAACTCTTTATGATTACAGAAGTGAACCAGACCAAGATTTTCCTGGAACGCACATTGTGATCCCTTCCCCTCAGGTATGTTATATAGAAACTTCGTATCTAATAGTTTACCTGAGTAGCTTCAGAGACTAGTAGTCAAGGAAGGAACATAAAGTTTCTGTCAAAATATTTGGTATAGGTATCGAAGATGCATGCGCGTGTGATCTACAAAGATGGAGCTTTCTTCGTGATGGATCTTCGAAGCGAACACGGGACCTATCTCACCGAGTAAGCCAATAGAGCTTTGCTTATCCTTATCTCTCGAGTCTTGTGAAATTATCTGATCCAATGTTTGAATTTTTTTTGAAATATTGTTTTTAATTACCAGTAACGAAGGAGGAAAGTACAGAGTGACACCAAACTTCCCGGCCCGGTTTAGACCTTCCGACATCATCGAGTTTGGTTCGGACAAGAAGGTGAGACACGTTACCAAATCTTGGTTTAAGTTTACACCGGACATTTACGGGTTTTGGTTCTGAAATTCCGGTTTTGATTTCTTATCAGGCGGCGTTTAGGGTCAAGGTGATCAGGACAACTCCCAAATTGACGAGAAGGGATGAGAAGAGTGACGGTAAATTGCTTCAGGCTGCTTGATACTTAAGTAAACCGACGGTGAATTTATATATTTTATAAGTTTGGCAGATAATTTGTGTAGTAATTTTCACAGCAAACAAAAAAAATGTATTCCTTGCATAGCAATGTATATACTCTTAAACAAAGGATAATTATACAGAACGTTCTCGCTTCATTTACTTGTCAAACTATTAAACTTTTGTTACTTGCTAATGATTATTTGAGTTAATGAAAGTTTAACGATTGTTACATAATTAATCTTCCTTTCTTTCAAATGAATAGATTGACTTGTTGCTCAAAAAAAAGATCGACTTGAGAAGCAAAAGAAAAAAGAAGAGGAAAAGTTATTTTGGTGATTGGAACAGTTATAATTCATGTGGATAATAAATGTAGAACAAGTAATAAGAAGAGCAAGATTGTAACATGTGAAACAATAATTTTTACTGACATGTTTTGGTGTTTGAGGTAAGGTACCATCTTCATTAATATTCAGTGTTCACGGTTCAAATCCACTGTTTATATCCATCGAACAAGCCCTTCAATGAAAATGCACGGTTGATATCTCTTGGCTCATCAAGGCTGCGACACCGTCCATCCGATCTTACCTTGTAGTTGTAAATAATCAACAGCTGTGATTTCATGCATATTCTCTAAGATGGAATGGGACCCCTTCGTAATTTGTAGTATTATTATTCATGTGGTTTTTGCATGAGTTCTTTTACTCTTTTATGACTTTTGCTGTTTACAATTATTTGCATTGTTCTTTTTGAGCTTCTCTCGTGAAGAACTCAGACGGATGGGGGAAGCCACGATGGGCGGTGGGATTCCCACGTGATCGGAAGAACAACATTAATGGCGTACGTAGAGTATGTGTGCGTATGTATATATACTAAATAAAGATTTTGTGTAAACATGGTATACAATTTTTTTTGTCCCTGATATATATATCGCATTTTGATTGGAGAACGTATCTACTGATTTATTAAGTCTACGCGGCGGTTAGTACGTAACTAAACGGAGAGCTTTGTAGTATTATTGAATAGCATAACGGGTTGTTGTATAGTGTATACAATACAACTCTAGAGTATATAATACAGAAGCAGTTAGCTAGGGATGTTAATGATTGCTTAACATAATAATTGAAGTTGTTACCAACGACATTGCTTTTCTCTGTTACATACGTAGAATTATATACCATACTACAAGTGCATTTGATCTCGAAGGTATATCCAGCTATAGACTGTCCGATTCAACTCATCTAGCTGAGTAAGTATCTGGATTATTAAGCGTTTGGTCACGTACATACCTTTATAATTTTGGCTTAACTCGTTTAGTTTCTCAAATAATTGTTCATGTCACCTGACAAACACAAAATCCAACAACTTTGTTGACCCGACTTTACAATCTGCTAGTCGAAATACTTTTTTTGCTTAACGAGTTAATTGTAGAAGTTTAAAGCACTTGAGGTTATTTACATGATAATTAATAGTGTCTATTCAACATGTGTATAATCATTTAATAGTACTTCCACGTAACTCGATATTATATGTAAACAAGGTTAAGGTAAAGAAAATATAACTATGCGTTCAGACGGCGCCGTCCTTGCCGTAGTTTGTGGTTTGTTTGGAACAGTCCTCACACATGCGTTTTTTTTACGTGAATTTCATTAACTTAATAATGAGGCATAGAGATACAATGGACTTCGACTGATCTAATCCTATTGAATCTAAGTCGCTAAGTCGACAAGACAAAGCAGTAGAGCCATAGTAAGCCACAAAAAAAAAGTAAAAAGACTCACTAAGACTAAGAAGGCTCAGTCACAACCATGAGGCTGCGAGAAATCTTAGCTAGTTTAACAGATCCTAAAACAACCATTTAGCTAACAGGAGACCAGAGAGAAGATCTTGAAATCAGCACCTGCATCAAGATTACTCGGGTCAATAGAGAATCGCAACCGGAAACAGTCCAAGGGGCCACAAACTATCCCGAAGGCGACATCAAAAGAAGGACAGGCGAAGCAGGATTGGCAAGCCCTGGTCCGGCCATCACAAGCAAATGAAGTCTTCACACATGCGTTGGTGTCCATAATAAATAAACGACCCTTAAGAATTAAGATGCATATGCATGCTGATTTATCGGTACGTAATTACTATCCATATTTCATATTTTTGTTATTATATATCATCATCACTATTAGAATATTACTAGTTTAATTCCATGATTAAAATTTATTAGAAAAAAATAAATTATAGTGTTCTAAACATCATGAAATACTTTTGTTTTAGTGTTATTAGAAACACATGCATGAACAAGTTTCACAACCGGGAAACCCATTCACCAAGTTTTTCAACTCGTTCTATAAGCTCAGGCGATAATTTCTTCACCGGCTTTCTTTCTTTCTCCCGTCGATATTCAAAACCAAGAGCATCCGATACTTCTTCGGAGCTCCACCCAGTTTTACGGAGCAACTCCGATAACCTACCCACTTTCAAAAGAAGCACATCAAGAACCGTTTGATTGTCCAAAACTACCACTTCACTCTCAAAGAAACCAGATGCCGACACGTGGATCATATCGTCGATATCGGATTCCTCCCACCCGCCTCCTCTCAAAACCGAACCGATCCGTTTACGTACTGGTTCACCCATTTTGGAGTTTTGGAGTTTCCTTTCTTGGAAGGTCCGGCGATGTAGAGTGAGATGACCATGACGATGAGGTGGAGCCAGAGTTTCTCCGGCAGCGATCCACCGCCGCTTCGCTCCAGAAAACTCCACCCATCTCGAAGTACCGACCCGATAACCCGACCCGAATCTAAGCTCCTCGTAGAGAAGTTCGTGGATGATCCAGAAGACATCTGCTTGGTTAGAGTTTTGTGGCTGCGAAAAGCAGACTCACGCTG
>NC_024801.2:15047666-15147545 GCF_000309985.2 Brassica rapa
TTTAAAGAGTGATTAAGTTTAATCTGAGAATTAAAGAGATTGGAGATTAAGAACAAGAGAGAGACTAGAGAGAGAGACTCAAAACTCCATTAATTAATACTGATGAGGGTTTACAAGTATATAAAGAGAGAGCAACAAGTAATTTCGAAATGTATAAGCATGTGTAGTCAAAGGACAGGCTGGAACTCCTTTTGAATCACTTGGCTGTGCTTTCTCACATGCTTGCACTAGTAGAAAAGCATCCTCTCCTTTCCAGCATCATACAGGCTGTCAAACTGCTCCCTTATCCTTCCTTATCCTCTTTGGTCGAGTTTACTCTCTTCTCTTCACTAAGTTACCTTCTCATCTCATCAGATAACTTCCCAAGTAGTTACTGTGGTTAAACTAAAGTTACCACAGTAAAACTCCAAAGTTACTGTCTGCTCCAACTCTCTTCCCCTCTCAATATATCAACTCTTTATTCTCTCATCTTAAAAAAAAAAAAAAAAAAAAAAAATCAGTTTTTTCTTTCTTTCTATCGATCATCATTAGCTCACATAATTATAATTAACAAACTGTCAACGAAATTTTTGACCACATGTATATACAAAAAAAGAGAGGCAGTGACAAGAGAGTAAAGAAAAAACCTCCAAAAGAGGCACAAATTAGTCGACAAAAAAAAAGAGAGGCACAGATTAATGTCAGGATCTAAAAGTAGTATATGGGCGCAAAGAGGTTCCCTTCTTTAGAGGCTGCATTCTTGGATTTTCTTTTGGACTATACGTAGAATACTCCGTATAGCCTTTAAACGTCCTTCATGGATCCATAAAAGTTGAACGAAATTAAGGAAACTAATCCTGAAAGTTCAAAGTTCCGGCATAGAAAAACTCCATCGTTGGTGAAAGCCAGTTTAAAAGTCAAAAACAAAAAACTCCTGATTTACGGTCAACTCGTAGTCCAATTACACCTGTTCTCTCATCCGGGCTTTATTTTTAGCCCACATAACTTTCATAATTTACAAATTAGGCCCATTAGTTGTAGGACTCACTAAATGCTGTGCATGATAATGTTTGATACAGAAAAACAGGCCCATCTTGTTTTAATATTTACAATATACGCCCCATTTCTAGTACGTCCATTTATATATCCCAATATCTTTGCTAACTTGAAATATAGTCCCAATATTGGTATGACTTTACAGAATGGCCTACCTACTAAATACATTATTTGAGAATTACAAACTATGGCTCTTTGTAACACATGCCATTTTGTGATTGGATACGATCCAGACTGGCCAAAAGGAATGTAAAACAACGTTGAACCATACTACTACTACTACTATCGTCGCACAAAAAAAACAATACTACTATTAGGACACCCTTCCTATGTGAAGAGAAAAGTAAATTCATAAGAATCCCAAAAATAAATTATGTCATATTCCCTTCCTATGTGTAACTCTATAATTACACTATTTTCTTTTTGTGATTAAAATTTAAGAGTTAATTCAATAATTTTACAACTAATAATGTTAAAGTAGTTAAATACCCTTTCTAAAGAAACTGTCCGTTGGTCTTAGACCATCTCCAATGGCTTACTCTATTTTTTACTCTAAAATAGAGTAACTCTATAATAGAGTTTGAATTTGCTCCAATGGTACTCTATTTTAGAGTAGAAAATAGAGTGATGAACAAAAAAAAAACAAATTATTCTATATTTGGAGTAAACCTATTTTTCACTCTATTATAGAGTGAGAAATAGAGTACCATTGGAGCATTTTTTACTCTAAACTCTATTTTAGAGTGAAAAATAGAGTGAGATTGGAGATGCTCTTACGCTGACCATTAGAGTTGCAGATATTTTAGAGAAAAGTATATAAAGAGAAAGAGAGTTGGAATAGTAGAAAAAAAAATTAGAAATGGTCGTGAAACATTCGATTTGTGTAATTTTATTTATCGTAATATTATATCCTCCCTCACTCTTCCAAAAAGAGGAGGAGGAGACGAGGATGGTGGTGGAGAGAGGATTCAAGGTCTCTTTGCTTTTCTCGTATAGATTACTTTCGATTCTCGATCAGAATGCTAAATTATATATATATATGATTCTTTCTTATGAACACGACGAGGAAACAGCTGATTTTGGGATCTCAGTCGATGGCGAGAAAAAAGATATTGGGTGAAATGGGATATGATTTCACTATAGTGGTAATGCTTCTTTTATGGGGTTTGATATTAAGTTAGTGTTTAGTTTTCAAGTGACTGTAATAATTGGATTTGGGAATATGTATGGGGTTGAAAGACTGCAGACATTGACGAGAAAGCTATCAGGAGAGACAATCCTCAAGACTTGGTTGTCGCTCTTGCTCAAGCCAAGGTAATCCTCTAATTTATGGTCTCCAATATTTTCCTCACTTGCTGGTTTTGAGAAAAAAATATCTTTTTTTTTTGGAATTGGGGTCTAGGCAGATGAGATAATATCCAAATTGGGAGGTCAAAGCCAGTTTGCACAAGATCCTCTACCAACCTTATTGATTACTGCTGACACTGTATTGCTTATTTATTTTTAAAAAAGTTTTTTTTTTACTATTAGATTTTCTTCTCTTGTGATTATTATTGAGCTGATGTGTTAATGGGAATATCTTCTTAGGTAGTTGTCTATAAAGGTGTTATCCGAGAAAAACCAACCTCCAAAGAAGAAGCTCGCCAATTTATCAAGGGTCCTTCCTTTTTTTTGTTGTTTTTGGGTGCAACTTCAGCTGTTAATGTTGTTCTGTAATGAAAGATGTGATTTAAGCATTTTTTGTTTTGTGTGAAACAAACCAATACAGGCTATTCCGGGTCACACGGAGGCGTTGTTGGATCTGTTATTATAAGCAACTTGAAAACTGGTGTTCAAAGAGCTGGATGGGACAAAGCTGAGGTACTCTACAACACTCACCACATATCCCCTTCTCTTCTCTTTCAATTAATATTCCTTGTTTTTTTTTTTTGGCTCAACGTCAACTTTCATTAACCAAATTGTGAACACATAATTGATATTCCTTGTTTTATAAAAAACTATTTCTTGCGGGTTGGAATTTAATAGTTTTTTTGGTGACGTAGGTTTATTTCCGTGAGATACCAGCAAAAGTCATTGACGATCTTGTAAAACCCTCACTCGATTCTTCTTTTCTTGCTATCAAATCAGTCTCTAACTTTCTGTTCTCAATCTTCAGATTGATGATTCCATAACTTTCAAGGTTGCTGGAGGTTTAACCCTTGAGCATCCCCTCATTTCTCCCTTTATTGATACCGTGGTTCGCCCTCCTATCTCCATAATAATAAAAAAAATTCCATGTTTTCTGTTATGTTTTATTTCCACCATATTGGATACATGTTCAGAAACATTATGGTAAACATCTCTAAAATCGTTTTACGTTGTAATGTTCTAAGGTGGGAGGAGTTGATACTGTCATGGGACTTCCTAAAGAACTCACTGAAAAATTCATCACCGATGTGTTGTAGCTCAATCTCGAGTCTAAGAGTTTAGGACCCGATAAAGTAATTTTAAATTCTCGGTTCCGGGTCGGTTCGGATCGTACCGGATCCGGGTCGGATCGGGTCTTAGATAGTTAGACCCATTCGGGTAACTAGAATTTATCGGTTTGGTTTCAGTTTGGTTTCGGGTCGGGTTCGATTCGGATTCGATTTAAAAAAGACCTAAAAATATCTGAAAATATTTATATATCCAAAAATATTCGAAATTTTATTCGAAATTTGTGTTTTTATTATATTAAAATGTGTATAAATATTAAACTATGCGATATACAACAACAATTCGTTGTATCCTAGTGGTTGACCCCATGTTCTCTAGACAAATAACTCGTTTTCGATTCCCCTTTGATGCATTTTATTTAATTTACATTATTAATTTGGGTACCCATCGGATTTCGAATTTGGGTCGGGTCGGGTCCAAGACCCGTGGATCCTCTGCAACATCGGGTCGGTTCCTACCCGAACCAGGTTTTTTTGAGTCGGTTTCGGGTCGGGTTTTTGGGTCAGGGTAAAATGCCCAGGCCTAAGTGATGCAAGTAATCAAATTAATTATTTAAGAGCATGATTATCCCTATCACCCCTAATGGGTTTCTTAATGATTTTTTAATTAATAAAAGTAACCTAAAAACTTTAGTTAAGAAACTCCCATTTTGAGTGGTCCAATGGAAGTTTCTTAATTAAGGATTCTTAGAAGAAAAAAATTATTAATACAATGCAAATGAAATACAATGCATCATCCAAAAATGAAATAATCTATATCAGAAATGGCTGAAAATTCCTAAACCCGCTTTAACTCCAACCCACATCACAAGACTTGGAATTTGAATACAATGCATCATAAAGATAAAGAGAATGGAGTGTGTTGAGATTGCCTTAGAGACGGGCTTCCTCTTCTTCTCAATTGATCAAAAAGAACAGAGTGTTCCCATTAGCTTTCTACCATTTGTAAGCAGCACAAGTAGCTCTCCTTCCTGTATTACCATAAAGAGCAGAACCAACATCCGTAAGTAACTGATGCAAAATGGTTTATATTCAAAAGCAAATAACCCACATGAGACTGATAATAGACCCATATCACTAAAATCTACAAAAACGAAGATTACGAACCTTCAAACTTAAATAAAAAACTCGAACCTGACTCATATTCAAACAGGTCAAATTCTGTATTTCTAAAGTTAAATCAAGAGTGAGCAAAAAATGTCATCACATTTGATACCTTGCATTGTAAAAGTTGGAGAAAGTTCTCACTACCATATATATTGAATCACACAGGAAGTAATGGCCAAAGGAAGTGCAGGACATAGTTTAAGTTAGTTTACCTCTAATGAAATAGTCTCTCCATGATATGGTAACGTCAGGTTGAAATCTTACCGACCAATACCATGTCATCATCTATGATAATAAAGAGTAAAGAATCAAATCTTGTTGGGTTTTAAAAAAGTTTGTACCTTTTGATGCTTTTCATCGTCCTTAGTCATCTGCCTCTTGACAGCATCTGAGACAAGTAATTCAAGTCGTGGACTGAAGTTATCTAACCCAAAACACAATACAAAACCGAGAAGCATATTATACAAACTTTGTAAACTTTATAAACATCAACAAGAACCTCTATTTCGGATTTTTTTTTGTTAGCATAGGAATATTTGATTCAGTTCGCTAATTAAGCTTCAAAAATTCATTCACCAGAGAATAACACTCCCAAGATGATACAAATAGATGTTGATAAGGAACCAGAGGTAGAGGAAGAAGAGAACCTAAAATAGAAGAATTGAAGAGAGAGTTTGGTGGGAGAGCTGTCCTCTTATGACGGTAATCAGCGTCCAAATCATGCTGTCCTCTTCTGGCGGTAATCAGCATCCAAATCATGCTGTCATTTCGGTGGGTTTCGAGTGCTCGTCTGATGGAGAACACGGAGGACACGCCGTGATGACCGACAGAGTCGTCGATCGTTTCTGACGGAGAAGCCGAGAGAAGAGGTGGTGGATTTCGTCGAATGACGGAGAAGATGAGAAAACAGAAAAAAAAAGAGAAAAGAAAATAGAAAAAAAAATCTGGTGCCTTTACTTTGCTGACACGTGGTTGTAAAACTCCCATTAAAATCGGTTTCCAGAATCCTTACTTAAGGATCGGTAATGAACTTTATAATTATTTTTGATTTATTTAAATCATCTATTTTTGTTAAAAACCCAGTTAGAAACCTGGGATAAAGATGGTCTAACCTTTTCAACACATTGAAAACCGAGATGTTACAAAATCTTTTATAACATGTCAATTTCGCAGTTTCAACAAGTTTTGATGATATGTATGTTCAACTCACGAACTCCATGTCTATAATATGTTGTATAGTGCTATATACGAGATGGTACTAGAAGAAAATGCTTCAGTTAACTTTGGATCACCGTATAAGAACATATTGATTTGACAACTCTCCTAGTCTATGATACATTTCACTTGTACGTTGGTTCAATATTTTTGATATCCTCATCTTCTTTCGTTTTTTTTTCCATTGTTTCCCTTGAATACGATAAATTCTTTTATTTTTAATTAACATAGAAGTATCCATGATCTATAGAAAAAACTAAACTAATCTACAAATGGAACTATAACCCACATATGGACCATCTTTGGGGTATTCAAATGGATCCTAAACAATAAATAAAAAATGTAATGAGATACTTTCGAATCCGGATTACTTAGTAACCCAAAATCCACCTACCAGTAGATCACCAAAAAATAACATATTAATAACATCCCATGTTTAAACCACACATGGTTCAGGCAGAGCCGGTCCTACTAATTAATGGGCTGGAAGCAAATCTTAAAAATGTGGCCTATTTATATTTAGCTTTATAAGAAGAAAAAGGAAATTTAAATAATATCAATAGGTTAGGTCGAACTCCTCACCTCCTCTGCACTAAAAATATGCTTTACCAGTTGACCTATTGAATTATTTATGTAAATTTCTGGCTGGTATTATTGATAATTTAGTGGCGGCCGGAAGCACCAGCTTCTTCCGCTTCTGTCCAAGGCCGCCTCTGGGTTCAGGAAACTTTAAAAGAATGAAATTCCTGTAATATGTAACATAACTAGATTTACTGAAAGCTTGATATGCTACGTACTTCGATAGAAACAGTTTTATAATATGATTTGTTTTGAAAATATCAAAAGTAGGCAAAAAAGGTAAATACTAGAGACATTCTGGCTGTATTTTGTAACTTTTGAGGAATGTCCCCGTCTTTTTTTTTTGATAACTTGTGTCCCCGTCTTTTCCCCTCAAGTAATGTTGATTCCCAGAGTGTAGGTTTGCTGTGGTTGTGTGGAGGTTTGCTGTGGGCTTCTAGGTGTAGAGTGGACGCCAGAGAATGCGTTCATGCCGTATCCGAGAGTTGTATGGGTCGTGAAGCGATCTCTCTCGTCGGGTTGCGAAGTCTTGGTTCTTGGTTACGAGTGGGGATGGTATCGTTTGGCAGGCCATAGGCGGCAGCGATATATCCAGTGTGAGAAGACGTGGAGTCTTGGGTTCTACAAGTGGATGATATCTTATGGCGTGCCGTGGGCAGCATTGATATATCCAGATCATTGGTTTCTGCTACTTTGAAGGTGTTCTGCACTGGTTGGTCTTATGTTCCTCTGTAGTTGTTTGTAGTTTGCTATTTCTTAGTGTGGTTTCTAGTTTCTTTGCCTTGTTTACGTTGTGATCGAAAGTTGCCCCGGTGTGGGTTCTAGCTGCCTGTTCTGTGGGCTCTTGTTTCTGGGGATGTCTTTTATCCGCCAGCTTATGTATGAACTACCGTATTTCAGTTATGAATGAATTTCAATTTGGGAAAAAAAAAAAAATGTTGATTCCCAACCTGAACATACTGGTATTAATTAATCAAGTGTATTTTTAACTAATTTAATAATCAAGCCTTTGCATGCAATGCATGATGCATGCGTGAGGAAAATTTACCCCCGGGCCATTTTCCTCGGAACTCTTCAAGTAGCGAGTCGATGCATGGGCCCCGGCAAAATCCAACCAGCCTACGTCATCATCATCATTTGGATACACACACGCCTTCAACTTTGATGATTATTTTCTTTTTTTTTGACTAAATTGATGATTATTTTCTTGTCATTTGAGTTTATATCATCACATAATATATTCACATTCACGTAGTAATATGTTAAGTGTAAAGCACATCCAAAGTTATACTACCAATTACCATTGTCTAGATCTGTTTCTAATTACATACAGTAGATATATGATCTTACAAACAATTGATTTTAATGTGTCGGATTCGGTATATAATGATTTAACGCTATGCCCAAGAATAAAACTTTTACTTTTGCGCTAAAATCGTTTTAATGGGTAGCATTATTAGTTTTTTGACCTTTTCTTTTTCACTTTTTAGAGAACGTCTTCTTTGACCCACCAAGATTCACTCAAATATTCAACATCAGAATCTACCTCCTGCTAAAACTCGAATGGACAGGAACAAAAAAAGATATCGTACACACATACACACACATATATATATATATAGATACTGCTAATAAATATGCTTTTTATAAAAATAAATAAATAAATAAATATGCTCTTTATTAATTTGATGGTTATTTGCAGATGTAGGACAGTAGGAGGTTACGTGAGATGATTATAGAAGGGTTTCGTCTTTTAACTAATTGGTTTTCTCCACTCATAAGCTTTTTCTGTCTCTGAAACCCTACAAAATATGTACGGATATTCTTCTCGTTAAAACAAGGCATGCATATGATTTGATTCTCTTGGGGTTTACACACTCAACCTACTGCGACTACATTGGTCCAAACGATATCTAGATTGAACGAAATGATACGTATAATAACTAATACTTATTCTTCTCGTTAACTTAACCATCTCCGATCATCACTGATCATGTGAGTGAGAGACACTAAAACAGGTGTGATATATATGGCGACGTGGAGGGATGAATCCACTTGCGTTTCTGGCTTCCTTATGAGTGAGCTATATGATTTATTTTATACCTCGCAGCCTTGTTAACTAGGCCTATTGTTAACATTGTCTAAGCTTTGCCTTGTATTTATTTCTTTTTGCCAAGACAAATCTTAGGATTATATTTTTTGTAATATTACAACCGTACCATTTTATAATGGATTTCACATATTTGGCAAATAAATAAATAATAAGAGGCAGAAAAGAACAAGAACAGTTTGGATCATAGATAAGGAAGAACGCTAAACATATGGTATAGTTGCTTCCTGTAATCAAAATCGAAAAGAAAAATATAAATAGAGACTAGAGAGGCCTCGTGATCGGAGATTGAAAGTTCCTCTCTGATGCCTGAACTCTGTGCCCCTTCCTCCCCCTTGTCACGTGGGCTCTTTTGACCAACCTTTGCCTTCTCCAGTGACCAGCCACACATCACATCAAATCACATCGCTCTTCTCTTTTTTTTTTTGGATCAACATCACTCTACGTTTTCCTTCTTATTTTAAGTACATTTTAGTAGTTTATGACACAAAGTAATCAAATATTTGCAGAACAGATAATTATACATTCAACGCTCCCATATATAATTAAGTAAACATTGTTCATTAAAACAAACTGTATATAGCTATGGGATTCTTTTTTTTTTTGTCTCTGCACGATTTTGTTTAAGTCGTCTTAATAAGATTTTGTTTGAGTAATTTTATTTGTTGATTACTGATTGTTGGTTATTGTAGATAGGTCTAAATTAATACACTACTTTATGTTTGTCCCTAAAATGGCATGTCTCGACATATTAATTTACTTCAATTGTCTTGCTTAACTACTATAAATAGAGGACCCTTATGGCCTTCTCCATATTCACCACAACACCTCCAAATTAAACGTTTCTTTCCAACCCCCAAAAGAAGTCTCACTTGGGGTTTTTTCATCGAAGAGATGACGCAGGGGAGATATTGTGAGTCTTGCGGATGGTTCCACGACCACACTCAAACATGCTTATTTGTCCACAATGGAAACGGCTGTTCGAACATACAAACCGCTGTTGTTGACTGCACTCTCTCTTTGGGACCTCCGTCCACTACAACTACAAGACTATCTGAGAGAGACAAGAAGAAGATGCGACGGTCCAGTACTTCAACTCGTGTCTCCAGTTTCATTGACACCGATACGAACACCTCCAAAACGTCGACGTATAGCGTCCTTCCCTCTTCCAACCGCCGTATTTCTGGTGGCGGCGATACTCTACTTGATCGTCGCTGTACCAAATGTGATACAACGTCTACGCCCCTATGGAGGAATGGTCCTCGAGGTCCCAAGGTATTTTAATTATATTTTTCCTTTTATTAAATACCTTTAACCTTCTTCCTTTTGTTTATAGAAAATCACATATATTTTTCTAAATTATATTATAAATCGGTGCATGCAGTCGTTATGCAATGCGTGTGGAATTCGTTTCAAGAAAGAAGAGAGGAGAACGATGGATACGACGAGGATGACGGCTAGCAGCACAGTCGCGCAAGATCAATACGGACACCATCCTTCCAGTTATAGTAACCACAACAATGCTACTGATCAGAGCGGATCGTCAACGTGCAATTTCGTAGCCAGCGAGATCATGTTAAACCATGACTACGGCGGTGCTGGAGAGTATTACCGGCGGGATCCCGTAGACGGAGTTAACGGCCTACATTCCCACTCGTGGAGACTTAATGTAGAGGATACGGCAATGAGTCTTGTCTATGACTTTACTAGGTGAAAGGAATCTAAAAAAAAAAGAGAGTTTCCTTGTGTACTGAGAAGTTGGAGAGAGACAATGTTGATGTTATGATATCGACGCTTTTATCTTAATTCGTAACATTATGTATTTTTCACTCGTTCAAATATTTGTTTAAACTGTAGTAACAAATAACAGTGTGAAATCATCAACGATCGAGCATGTCAAGGATTTTACGCTGTTATTTTATATATTTTGCATGGTACCAACAAACCGCATTTATGTTATTATCTAAATAAATACACGAATTCCGAATATTATTGAAATGAGCATGAATTATAGATAAATATTCAAAAAAATATAGGAGCTGCACATAATAAACTTGGAGATAAAAAATATATTCCCGTAAACGATTTCCAAGTGCATACAGCCACTGTAGTGAGAAGTTTTCCATTCACACAGAGAAGTTTTAGGTCCACCTGAGTCGCTGAAAATGTGTTCTATAGAGAAAGACCTGAAATCAGATCGGAATGTAGATTTACAAAATGTCTCAATTGTGTGGGTGCACACAACCACTGTAGTGAGTTTTTTCTTTTTTATTGGTATTATGATTAGTCTTCTTCTTCTCGTAAGTAACTTGACCGTTGTTTTGTCAGTTTCTTCCTCTTGACCTGTTGTTTGTGTCAATTTGCGCTACGGAGAATAATGTTTGCATTATATGGTTCATAATTTTACTGAGAACCATTATGTACTATTACTTCTATGCACTAACTTTCCCTAAGACTTTAGTCTACCTTTATTTATTTTTTGGTCAGAAATTTTTGTCTTGGAATGCTTTTTTTGTTTTTGTTTTCCTCTTTTAGGCGATTTAGAATGCATTTTATATTTTGGGAACTTTTGTTTTAAAGAGCCCACTTTATCTTTAGTGTGAGCTCCCCTCCCAGCATAACAATACTCACCTAACAAGTAATGCTAGGGTAAAATAAATAAGGATACATGGGCCAAATTATAAATACTTAAGGCCCAAATCTAGCCCAAGGATTAAAGCAAAACTCTCTCTTTGGATGAGAGGTATACGCGGGATAATTAATTCTCAGGGTTTTAGAGGTATAACCGCCACACACATAGCTCCGGAAGGCAACGATTTGGTAACTCTGTACGCATAATCAATGGCCGATGTAAAGGATTGGGGCTTGGAAGCCCTCGAGAAGCTGAAGTCGACTGAACCACCAGTTTTTCTAGCGCCGAGCTCGATATCGGAGGTGGCTCGCGTTGCATCTCAGTATCTCTCCACTAGGTTGAAGCCTCACAACCTCAAATCTCCTTTTGAGGAGCTCTTGGTTGATGGTTTTGACGCGGAGCAGATTTGGCAGCAGATTGATATGCAGTCTCTGCCTTTGTTGTCGAGCTTGCGGCATGAGGTTAAGCGATTTGCTAAAAACCCTCGAGAGGTTCGTAGAATAGGAAACTTGGCCCTCGGGGATTCTCAGGAGGATGGATTGGATATGGATGGGATTGACTCTGATGATGGGGATGACGATGATGAGGTAGAAGCTAACGAAAGTGAAGAAGAAGATGAAGATGAAGAAGAGGAAGAGGAAGAGGAGGAGGATGAAGAGAATGAAGGAATAGAGGACAGGTTCTTCAAGATCAAAGATTTGGAGGATTTTTTAGAGGAGGGTGAAGCTCTAGAGTATGGCTTCGACTCCAAAAACAATAAAGCTATGTCAAACGGAAAGAAGCAAAATTTGAGCGATGATGATGATGATGATGATGAAGACGAAGAAGATGATGAGGATGATGAAGAAGATGAGGAGGTATGCACATAAACAGTGTTCAGGAATATGAATGGGATTGAATGCAAGTTTCTTAGTTTTTTCTTCTGTTGAATGATCTTTGGTTTGTTCTTGTCCTCTAGTTTGGTGCTTTTGCTGGTGAAGAAAACGAAGAGTCAGACAAATTGGGAAAGGCCAGGTATGGATCCTATGCTCTCTCTCTCTGATATACAGTTAATGAGCTAACCGGAGAATGAACAAACGAGATTAGGCGAATAATTCTTCCTTGGATTTGTTCTAAGTTTTTTTTTTTTGTTGTCTATCAATTAAAATTAGGTATGAGGATTTCTTTGGTGGTAAAAAGAAGGAACCAAAAATGATGATGAAAGATGTCATGGAAGATGAGGAAGCTGGAGATGTAAACCAAGTACTAGTTATTCTTATATGCTATGACTTCGTTTCTCGTTAGTGGAATTGTACATGAGATCTGACTGACTAATTCCTTTTCCATTAGGGCAATGGAAAACTCTCTACCCATGAGAAAGAACTACTAAAGCTTCAATCCAAGATTGATCAGATGGAGAAAGCAAACTTAGATCCCAAACACTGGACTATGCAGGGAGAGGTACCCAGCGATGTTTTACTCCACTACTACTAATCTGTGAAAACTTGCAACGTTGCTTTCTGTAGCTAAATTTATGTATGACTTTTCTTGTTGAAAGGTAACTGCTACAAAGAGGCCAAAGAATAGTGCTTTAGAAGTTGATTTAGATTTTGAGCACAATGCCAGACCTCCTCCTGTAATCACAGAAGAGGTCACAGCCTCACTTGAGGATATGATCAAGAGCCGAATCATTGAGGTAACTGCTTAGTTTGCAACAAAAGTCTCCTTTTTTACTTCTTCCTCTTGACTTTTGCGTAACTTATCGTGTGGTTTCTTAGGCTCGTTTTGATGATGTCCAACGAGCGCCTAGTCTGCCCACTAAATCCAAAAGAGAAGCCAAGGAATTGGTTAGTTTTATTGAAGAGCTATTAACCTCGTTTAACAGTTGATGAAATCTGTTTGGTTACTTTTGGAAATATGCAGGACGATAGTAAAAGCAAGAAAGGTCTTGCCGAAGTTTACGAGGTTTGTATGGTCTACAAGGATTTATTTTGTTTTTAAGTTGTTGTGAGAGAGAACCAAACAACTTATAAATGTGTGTTGGTCCACTATTTGCAGGAAGAATACGTTCAGAAGTCTAATCCGTTATTTGCTCCAGCAACTTTCTCTGATGAACTGAAGAAAGAGGTTCCCACTTTGAAATTTGCTTCTGGCTTATTTGTTTATTAACCTATGGATCTTCTCCCTTCCAGTTTCACACTCCCTTTTGCTTTTATAAATGTTAAATCAGGCAAGCATGCTATTCAAGAAACTATGCCTGAAGTTGGATGCTCTCTCCCACTTCCATTTTACACCTAAACCAGTATGTTTTTTTCGTTTAGATCCTAAATGATGAGGTTTAAACATAGTAACGAGGTTGGCACCAAAACCTTTTTTTTTAACTCAAAAACTTTCAGGTAATAGAAGAAATGTCTATACAGACAAACGTCCCAGCCATAGCAATGGAAGAGGTAACTCTATTGTTTACTTTCAACTGTTTTTGTCTGTTTGATTGAGGTGAGAGCACCATTGTACTTAGCAGCTTCTTCATTGTGTTCTGTGTATAGGTTGCGCCAGTGGCAGTGTCAGATGCAGCAATGCTTGCTCCAGAGGAAATATTTTCGGGGACAGGCAAAATAAAGGAAGAGTCAGAGCTTACACAGGAAGAGAGAAAGAGGAGGAGAGCTAATAAGAAGAGAAAGTTCAAAGGTAAAGGAATTAAATGTCTAATGGGAAATATTTTCATTTGTAATACACAAAATGCCTACAATGTTAAAAGTTAAATTGTTTCTAACCTCTATTACTTTTTGACTTTGTGGAACAGCTGAATCTGCAAAACAACCTGTGAAGAAGGCGCGTGATACTAATAGTACAGAGATGTCTAGAACTGGTATTTTTTTTTCTTGCTCGAACATGACATAACTACTACTTTGATAATATCAAAAAGCATCAAATGTTGAACTTTGAGTACTCTTTTCGGAAAAAAAAAACAGGCAATGAATAAATTTGAAAGAGAGGAGAGGGTGTTACAGAGGCAGAAGAGTTGAGTCGAGACAAATCTACTAAACACAAGACTGCTTCAAGATTAGATGATACCAACAACAGTTTAGCATGTTAGAAGTATTTAAATTTTGTTCTTAAGGGTTTAGCGCCTATAATTTTGTTCGGATCAGTTATTAGGCTTTTTTTTTTTTTAATTGACCATGATGAATTTTGTGTGTTCATTTGTTTGAAATGTTAGTTTTTATCTTGTTTTTCTTTAGCATTTACAACCGATTCTTATAATTTGTATATTAATATATGGGCTTATTTGCTAAATAACCAAAAAAAAAAAGGAAATTAGATTTTTAGAGAGAGAGTAGAGAGAGATAGGAAGAGAAAGTAGGAGAGAGAGGGTATTTTTAGTTAGGTATTGAATTTTGTTTTTTTTCTGGTTACTGGGTGCAATTTCCCTTAATATTTTGGTTAAGTAACTACTCTAATCAATTAGCTGGAGTAGCTCAGTTGGTTAGAGCGTGTGGCTGTTAACCACAAGGTCGGAGGTTCGACCCCTCCCTCTAGCGTTTTTGTTTTCAAAGTTGGATATTCGTAAGATTATTCGGAGGAGGTCAACGTTAAAGTTTGGGTCCCCACCGTCAATCGAAGAGCCATTTCCTCCGTCTCCGTTTGTCTCTTCCTTCCCCTTTATATATAGATTTTGTTTTCTTTTTTTTTTTGTTTGGGGAATAATAATAAGTCTTCAAATTTCAATCTAGAGTGAGTGGAAGGAGAGAAAGATGGCGATGATGGTATCAGTCTCCAACTCATTTCTCACCCTTAATTCTCCAAATCACCTCCGAACCAGCCGGTAAGCATTTTCCTTTATTGATTTTGTATCAAAAGTGAGCGTGGCACTTTACAAATTACAATTCTTTTATATCAGCAGCAGGAGAAGATTCTGTGCGATGGCTACTACGGGAGTGAGAGTCACAGAAGGTGAAGGCAATTTACCAAAACTCGTTCTCACTTCTCCCGACAAGAGGTAAAAAAAAGAATAAAAAGTTTGTTATTTTTTTTGTTTTTGGGGGTCAAAGATTGATTTGGTTTGGAATTTGGAATTTGGAATGCAGCGAGGCAGAGATATATCTGTTTGGAGGATGCGTGACATCGTGGAAAGTTGCGAGTGGGAAAGATCTTCTTTTCGTTAGACCTGATGCTGTCTTCAATAAGATCAAGCCCATTAGCGGAGGGATTCCACATTGTTTCCCACAGTTTGGACCTGGAGTTATTCAACAGGTTCTCTTCTTTACTGTTTGTTTCCTCCACCTGAATGAATTATGCTTTTTTAACCATTTTTTTTGGATTAGCATGGGTTTGGAAGGAACATGGACTGGTCTGTTGTGGATTCTGAGAATGCGGATGACAATGCTGCTGTTACTCTTGAGCTCAAGGATGGTCCTTATAGTCGATCCATGTGGGACTTTGCTTTCCACGCTCTTTACAAGGTTTTTCTTGTCAATTCCTTTTTTTTAATTATTATTCCAAACTCACTCTTGTAGGTTGTTAACTAAGGTGCCATTTCTTCTAACAGTTTTTTTTTTGGTTTTGGGTTGCTTTAAGGTCGTTGTTGGCGCGGACTGCCTTTCCACCGAGCTTAAAATTACAAACACAGACAACAAACCATTCTCTTTTAACACCGCCTTGCATACTTACTTCCGTGTAAGCTTCCTTTAAGATTGCTCTAGTTTCAGGATTAATTAGCTTTGTTATTGAATTTGTTTTTTTTTTTGGTATTATAACTTTCTTGGGTTCATCAGGCTTCTGTCACGGGAGCATCCGTGCGAGGTCTGAAGGGTTGTAAAACTCTCAATAAGGATCCTGATCCTAAAAACCCAATTGAGGGTCAAGAAGACAGGTTCGTTTCTTTGTTCCCTTCCTTTTTTAGCTGTTTACAGATCTAGTTGGTTTTCTTTTCTCATATTTCACACGTCTAACTTCTTATTTTCAAATATTCCACCAGGGATGCAGTCAATTTTCCTGGATTTGTGGATTGCGTCTATCTTGATGCCCCTAATGAATTGCACTTTGATAATGGCTTGGGTGACAAAATAATCATCAAAAACACAAAGTACGATTTTAGCAAAACGCTTATGTGTGTCTTTATGCTTCCATTTCAGAAACTGTTTTGTGCCTCCTGAGTAAAACTTTGTATTTGGAAAAAAATGCAGCTGGTCGGATGCTGTCTTGTGGAACCCGCATGTTCAGATGGAGGCTTGTTACAGAGACTTTGTCTGCGTTGAAAATGCAAAGGTATATATCATCAGTAAGCCTTTAACTCTTTACAAAAAACTTATACACAGACTCAAAAGCTTTCAACTCTCGCTTTGTCCCTTCTTAACTCTCAGCTTGGGGATGTCAAGCTCGAGCCTGGACAGTCTTGGACAGCAACACAGCTCCTCAGCATCAGTTGAAAAACAACAATTGTACTTCTAACTTTTTTTTTTATAATACTGTTGAATGTATCCATTTTTCTTAAGCAATAAAATTTTATATTTCACCAGTAGTCCCCACAAGTGCATTTCCCATCTCTGAAACGATGGAACCTTGTCCTATCTCTCATCATGATATCTCTCTTGTATATCTTAGAGACGAGTTTCATTACTTTGTGACAGTCTTTGCATACTCTCAGATTCTTCATTATACGTATCGTTGTCCCCGGTTTAGTCTTCATTAGCCCATATGCAACAGCCAGTTTCTCGCTGTGCTGATGCACTATAGCCTCTCTTTCCTCATCATCAGCTAGATCGAGCAGCACATCTTCCAACTCTGGTACGTACCCGTTCTCCTCAAGTCTCCTTCTCACCGTTCTCCATTTACTTCGAATTATCTCAATCTCCGCGTGTGATCTGTCCCCTGCTACAAACTCGTGCGTGGTCCCTTCCAAGCTGATTGTACTACAACCAGGAACTTTCACAACCCCTTTGTTCTTCATCAGTCTTCTTGTTTCAGCCGCCTTGTCCCACTTTCCCCCCATGGCGTGAATGTTTGCCGTATGAACATATCTCCCGCCATGATTAGGATACATTCCTATTAAGATCTCTCCAATTCTCTCTCCCAGCTCGATGTTTCTATGTATCTGACAGGCTTTGAGCAGCGAGCCCCATATCACAGCGTTAGCCTTCATAGGCATCTTCTGAACCAAACGGTTTGCTTCGTCGAGCAGTCCAGCTCGACCGAGCAAATCAACCATGCAGCCGTAATGCTCTATCGTCGGTTTCACGTTGTAATCTCTCTCCATGGTGTAGAACACTGACTTTCCTTCTTCCACTAGTCCCGTGTAGCTGCAAGCAGTTAGCACCGCGGTGAGAGTGATACCGTTTGGTTTCACTCCAGTCTTCTGCATCTCCGTGAATCTCCTGATCGCTTCTCCACCGAGGCCGTGGTACGCGTAACCTGAGATCAAAGCCGTCCATACCTGCACTGACTTCGTCTTCTTCTTCACGTCCTTGAACACTCCCAAAGCTTCTTCCATGTCGCCGCACTTCGCGTACATGTCTATAAGAGCGCAAGCCAAGACGGAGTCGATGCTGATTCTCGCTTTGTCAGCGTATGAATGGATCCATCTCCCTTGCTCGAGCGCCCCGAGCTGAGCGCAAGCAGAGAGAGCGCTAGCTAGAGAGACTTTATCAGGGGGAACGTTAGAGTTCTGCATTTCGTGGAATAGCTGCAGAGCTTCCTTGTTCATTCCCGCTTGAACATAACCAGAGATGATGGTAGTCCACGAGATAGCGTTCTTCTTTTCTTGAGGTATGGTCCTGAATAAAGTTAAAGCGGTATCCATCTCTCCAGCTTTTGCGTAGCCTTTGATGACGGAGTTCCAGGAGACGAGGTCGGGTTCTTGGATTCGGTCGAAGAGAAGGCGAGCGTGGTTGAAGTGCCCGGTGACTGCGTATGAGTTAATGAGGGAGTTGACTGAGTATACGTCGTTGGCGTATCCGAGTTTGGTGAGGTGTGCGTGGATTTGAGTGGTTTCTTGGAAAGCGGAGAGATTGGAACAGGCTTTGAGAAGAAAGGGGAAGGTGTAGGGGTTATGAGGAGCGGAAGAGGAGAGCATGCGGTGATAGAGGAGAAGAGAGGTCTCGGGTTGGTCAGAGGAGGAGAGTCCTTTGATCATAAGGTTCCACAAGAAAGTATCTGGGCGATCTAAGCCGTTGAGGAAAACGTCCTGGGCGTAAGAGGAGAAGGTGGAGGAAAGGCAGAAGGAAAGAAACTTTGTGATGGCGTAAGGATCGTGGAAGAAGCCGGATTTGAGCATGTGAGCATGGACTTGCTTGAGTTCGACCTCCTTTGAGCATTTATGGAGACAAGAGAGAGTGTGTTCCAATGCGAGAGAGGAGGAAGTTAAAGTTAGCGACATGTGAGGAAGAGAGAGAGAGAGGGTGGGTGTAAAAGGAGGGAGTGAATGAATGAATGAGATAAGCTTCTTCTACTTCTTCTTCCTAGTGGCCGTTGTCGTCTCGTTAAAAGAGGATAAAGAGAGGCGTTGGTGGGTGTGTGAATGAGAGGGGTCCTGATTAAGTTAGAGTACTTCTGGTATTATCCTATACTTATATTATGTCATTTGTATAGTTTGAGTCTCCTTGTATAGCGGTAGACATGAGTTTGTACATAGTATAAATACATGACTTGTACATTGAAGTTAATTAATGAGAATGAAATTACTTTACTCATATGGTATCAGAGCGATCTGATTTCGTTCTCTAACAACCTTCCGCGATATTCATCTCTGTTCACTCACGTTCATCGGATTCTCGCCGGATTCTCGCCGGATTCTCACCGGATTCTCATCGGATTCTTCCGATCGTTTGTCGTCACCTTCCTCGAGTCGTCAGTTCCCTCACATCCCTGTGCAATCTCGGCTCATTTCAGATTGTCCTTGATAATCGGAGTTCGAGATCGACATCAATGGGGAAACGTAACTGCAAATCGAGATACCGTCGTCCTTCGCCAGATCTCCCTGAGTTTGGCTCTCAATCTTCACCGTTGCGTCGCGATGATCCTTCTGGCTCTAATCCAGCTCGTGCCGTCAACGAATCTCAAGATCGAACTGTTCGATCTGGTACTTCACCTTCACTAGCTCGGTTCGAGGTATCTGATTCACCTGATAATATTCATTCGCCTTATCACCTCTTGAATTCCGATCATCCTGGTTTAGTTCTAGCTGCGGAACCTCTTGATGGTAGTAACTATGGCGTTTGGATTATTGCGATGACTACTAGTCTTGAGGCTAAGAACAAGTTAGGGTTTGTTGATGGATCTATCGCTAAACCTTCTGAGGATGATGCATATTTCAAGATTTGGTGTCGATGTAACAGCATGATCAAGTCTTGGCTGTTGAATAGCGTCACCAAACAGATCTATACGAGTATCTTGTACTTCAAGAACGCATCAGACATTTGGACGGATCTTCATACGCGCTATCACAAATCCAATCTCCCAAGACTCTACAAGCTTCGTCATCAGCTTCATTCCTTCAAGCAAGGAAGTATGGATCTCTCCTCATATCACACGAAGACTCAGTCATTGTGGGAGGAACTATCAAGTCTTCAGGTTGCTAATCATACTGTTGCAGATCTTTTGGCAGAGAGGGAAACTAATCGCATTATCGACTTTCTCATGGGACTTAATGACAATTATGAGAACATCAGAAGTCGTATTCTCATGAAGAAGGTCCTTCCAAGTTTCTCTGAAGTCTTCAACCTTTTGGATCAAGAGGACAGTCATCGTGCTGCTCACTCTCAGACTTCATCCCTCTTGGAACCTCCCTCAGCTTTTCAAGTTTCTCAGCCTGCTGATTCATCTGTCAATAAACCTCCGCAACATTCTGCTGGTTATCAAAGGAAAGACAGACCGTATTGTACATTCTGCCATCGTCCTGGTCATGTGGTTGATCGCTGTTACAAGAAACATGGTTATCCCAATAGTATGAAACCTTCTCCCAAATCTGATCAGATGGTTTCTGCCTTGACAGCCAATGTTACAGCTATCGACTCTCTTCAACATGATTCTCACAGTGCAGATGATCTGTCTCCTATTCAGATTCAGCAACTGGTTTCTTTTCTCAGCACCAAGCTTCAGACTTCAACGGCTAATCCCACACCAGAAGTTCATTTGGTCTCAGCTTCCATCCCTTCTTCTTCAACCATTTGCCCAATATCCGGTACTTTTCATCCTTCTATCCTTTGTTCTTTTACCGGTATTGATAGGCCTTATGTCTGCTCATTTACTAACTGATGTAGGAGACTCTTAGATTTACATAACCTAATCTAGAAGTTTTCCTTTTATTTCATGTTTTCTTTTTATTATAGGGATTTACCTTTTTATGTTTTAGGCTCTCTCTATATAAGAGAGTTTTAGGTATTCTGTTTTGGACATTCATATCTTTTCTTATCAATAGAAGTTTTTAAGCTTTTATCTTTTCTGGTGGATTCCAGAGCTTAATATTCGAGTTCTTGCTTGAGAGCTTGATTTTGATCTAAGGGTTAGTGTTTGCTAACCTTAGTGATTTCCGACTGCGTCAAGTGGTATCAGAGCCAGGTTTTCTCCTTCTCTTTTCGAAGCTTGATCAGCCATGGGTGATCAACCAGTAACCAAAGCCGACTTCGAGGGTTTCGCAGAAGGTTTAAGGGAGGCAACCACAAACCTCACTACTGTAACTGCTCAATTGGCAAATCTGGTAACTGCGTTAAATAATCAGGTTGTGGCTTATCCCAATCAGGTTAATCACGCCGGTCAAAGAGGTGGAGAAAGAAGACCAATTCGGGGTCAACAAGGTCGAAACAATCGTGATGTTATTGTTGATAATTCTAGTTCAGAAGAAGAATCAGAAGAAGAAATAGCTGAAGAAAACCAACAAAACAATTATGATTATCGGGTAAAAGCCGATATTCCATTGTTCTATGGAACTATGGGAGTGGAGGAGTTTCTTGATTGGCAAATTGATGTTGATCGATTTTTTGATGTCATGGGCGTTCCTGAGAATAAACAAGTTAAGATGGTAGCTGTCAAACTGAAGAAGACTGCTGCAGTGTGGTGGGATAAACTCGTTGTCCAAAGGCAAAGACAAAGGAGAGGACCAGTTAGGACTTGGCGTCGAATGAAGCAATTAATGCTGGAGCGATTCTTACCGGAAGATTACGAACAAATTCTTTACAAGATGTATCTCGATTGTGTTCAAGGAAACAGAACTGTGACCGAGTACACAGCTGAATTCTTGCGTTTCTCTGAACGCAATGAGTTAGGCGAAACAGAGAATCAGAAGGTGGCTAGGTACATCAGTGGGTTAAAGGGTTCTCTTCAGGGAAAGATGGGTTTGCAAACCGTATGGACTGTGCAGGAAGCTTCCAGTCTAGCATTAAAAGCTGAGTTAATGGAGAAGTCATCACGCGGGTTCTCAACATTTAGAAGAAACACGGCTCAGACCAATTTTGAACCAACAAGTGAGAAAGAAAAGAGTGTAGCCAATAAAGACTCCAATCCGGGAAACAAAGGAGCTAGTAGCTCTAACTCAACCCAACAGAACAAGGCACCAGCTCAGAGACAAAACAATCCTTATGCTAAGCCTTCCATTGACAAGTGTTTCCGTTGCCAAGGACATGGTCATAAATCAAATGTCTGTCCAAGTCGGAGAACAGTTGCTATAATAGAGGAAGAAGATGAAGAGGATGAAAGGGATTTTGCTGAGAATGAAGAATATGAGGGAGCTGAATTCGCTGAAGAAGAATCTGGAGAGATGATAAACCTTGTGCTGCAACGAGTCTTGTTATCATCTAAAGAAGAAGGCCAACGTAAGAATTTGTTTAGAACACATTGTTCTATTCAAAACAAGGTGTGTAATGTGATTGTGGATAATGGAAGCTCAGAGAATTTAGTTTCTCAAAAGCTGGTGGACTATCTGAAGCTACCCACAACCCGTCATGAGAAACCGTACGGTCTTGGTTGGGTGAAGAGAGGATCACAAGTTCGAGTTAGCATGACTTGCAAAGTTCTCATATCTATAGGTAAACATTATAAGGAGGAGATCACTTGTGACGTTCTTGACATGGATGTTTGTCACATTCTTCTTGGACGACCTTGGCAGTATGATAACGATATCACATATCGAGGTCGAGACAATGTGATAATGTTTACGTGGGGCAACCATAAAATTGCCATGGCACCTGTTAAGGATTTTTGTAACACTGCGAAGGAAAAGAAGTCAAGTTTCTTGGTTATGACACATGACGACAAAGAGCTTGATGGGGATGTTCAAGAAGCAAGGTGTTTCTATCCCTTGGTTGTTAAAGGGTTGTTGAGTGCAGTAACGGAGGAAACGTCAACCCCAAGAGAAGTGTTAGAAATTCTGGATGATTTCAAAGAGTTGATTGCGGAAGAACTTCCTAATGATCTACCTCCCATGAGAGATATTCAGCATCATATTGACTTGATTCCAGGATCCAGTCTGCCAAATCTTCCCCATTACCGTATGAGCCCTAAGGAGAATGAGATTTTAAGGGAACAGATTGAAGATTTGCTGAGAAAAGGATTTATTCGTGAGAGCATGAGTCCATGTGCCGTACCGGTTCTGCTAGTTCCTAAGAAAGGTAACCAGTGGCGGATGTGTGTTGATAGTAGAGCCATTAATAAGATAACCATTAAATATCGATTCCCTATACCCCGGTTGGAAGATATGCTTGATGAGTTGTCAGGTTCTAAGGTGTTTTCAAAAATAGATCTTCGAAGTGGCTATCATCAAATTCGAATCAGGCCTGGAGATGAGTGGAAAACTGCTTTTAAGAGTAAAGACGGATTATTCGAATGGATGGTGATGCCTTTTGGGTTGTCAAATGCTCCTAGCACTTTCATGAGATTAATGAACCAGGTTCTCCGCCCGTTCATTGGTTCTTTTGTGGTGGTTTATTTTGATGACATTTTGATATACAGTAAAACAAAAGACGAGCATATGGAACATTTGAAGCAAGTTTTGCAGGTTTTACAAGAAAACCAATTGTACATCAATCTAAAAAAATGTACGTTCAGCACCAACAAGCTGTTATTTCTTGGATTTGTTATTGGTGAAGAAGGGATTCAGGTTGACCAGGAGAAAGTGAGTGCCATAAGGGATTGGCCGGTTCCTAAGTCAGTCACTGAGATACGCAGCTTTCATGGTCTAGCTACTTTCTACAGAAGATTTGTTAGAGATTTTAGTACCATTACTGCGCCTATCACTGAGTGTTTGAAGAAAGGGAAGTTTCATTGGGGATCTGAACAGGAAGAGAGTTTTGCTTTAATTAAAGAGAGGCTTTGTACTGCACCAGTATTAGCCTTACCCGATTTTGACAAAGTGTTTCAAGTGGAATGTGACGCTAGTGGTGTGGGAATAGGTGCCGTCTTATCACAAGAAAAACGACCGATAGCTTTCTTTAGTGAAAAGTTAAGTGAAGCTCGCCAAAAGTGGAGCACGTATGATCAAGAGTTCTATGCGGTTTTTCGAGCTCTTCGACAATGGGAGCATTACTTGGTTCAGAGAGAGTTTGTTCTATTTACAGACCACCAAGCTCTAAAGTATCTTCACAGCCAGAAAGTGATAAATAAGATGCATGCTCGTTGGGTAAGTTTTCTGCAAAAGTTTCCTTTCATTATTCAGCATAAGTCTGGAACTCTTAACAAGGTGGCAGACGCCTTGAGTAGAAGAGCTTCCTTACTCACTATCTTAGCACAAGAGGTTGTGGGTTTCGAGTCTTTGAAGGAGTTGTACGAATGTGATGTTGAATTCAAGGAGTTATGGGGCAAATGTAATGGGAAGCATCCTTCGGCAGATTTCCACATACGAGATGGTTATCTTTTTAAAGGAGACAGGCTGTGCATTCCTTGCTCGTCATTACGAGAAAAGTTGATTCGCGATTTGCATGGTGGCGGCCTTAGTGGTCATTTGGAAGAGACAAGACCATTGCTAGCTTGGAGACAAGGTTTTATTGGCCACATTTAAGGAGAGATGCGGGTGCTATAGTTAAAAGGTGTTATATCTGTCAGGTTTCTAAAGGACAATCTCAGAACACTGGACTTTATATGCCATTACCAATCCCAGAAGATATTTGGCAAGACTTGTCTATGGATTTTGTGCTAGGCTTACCTCGTACACAGCGAGGCGTCGATTCTGTGTTTGTGGTCGTTGACAGATTCTCCAAGATGTCGCATTTCATCGCTTGCAAGAAGACTGCAGATGCCTCTAACATCGCCAAGTTATTTTTTCGGGAAGTGGTACGTCTTCATGGGGTTCCTAAGACAATAATTTCCGACAGAGATACCAAGTTTCTGAGTCACTTCTGGATTACACTTTGGAGAATGTTTGGAACCAGCTTGAAACGGAGTTCTACAGCTCATCCACAGACTGATGGGCAAACCGAGGTGACGAATAGAACTTTGGGGAATATGATTCGAAGTGTTTGTGGAGATAAACCGAAACAATGGGATCTGGCTTTACCTCAAGTGGAGTTTGCTTACAACAGTGCCGTGCACTCAGCTACAGGGAAATCACCTTTTTCTTTGGTCTATTGTTCTATTCCGAAGCATGTGGTCGATTTGGTTAAGTTGCCTAAAGCTCCTGGAGTTAGTATCTCAGCTGAGGCTATGGCAGAGGATATTCTAGCAACTAGAGACGCTGTCCGAGCGAAGTTAGAAGCAACTGGCCAAAAGAATAAAGAAGCAGCAGACAAGCGTAGAAGACTCAAGGTTTTCAAAGAAGGAGATGAAGTGATGGTGTTTCTACGAAAAGAAAGATTCCCCGTGGGCACATATCGCAAGTTACAGCCTCGCAAATATGGTCCATTCAAGATTTTGCGGAAGTTAAATGATAATGCTTATGTGGTGGCACTTCCAGAAGACATGAACATTTCTAATACGTTCAATGTGGCTGACATCTATGAGTACCATGCTGATGGTGTTCTTTATCCAGAAGAGAACTCGGGGTCGAGTTCTTTCGAGGTGGAGGAGACTGATGTAGGAGACTCTTAGATTTACATAACCTAATCTAGAAGTTTTCCTTTTATTTCATGTTTTCTTTTTATTATAGGGATTTACCTTTTTATGTTTTAGGCTCTCTCTATATAAGAGAGTTTTAGGTATTCTGTTTTGGACATTCATATCTTTTCTTATCAATAGAAGTTTTTAAGCTTTTATCTTTTCTGGTGGATTCCAGAGCTTAATATTCGAGTTCTTGCTTGAGAGCTTGATTTTGATCTAAGGGTTAGTGTTTGCTAACCTTAGTGATTTCCGACTGCGTCACTAACAATGCTACTCCCTTAAACGCATGGGTAATTGACTCTGGGGCTACTAATCATATTTCTCATCAACGCTCCTCTTTCTTAACCTTCAAATCTCTTCCCGACACAACTGTGTCTTTGCCGAATGGAGTTCTGGTTAGCATTGTTGGTATAGGAACCATAGCCCTGGGTAGTAACCTTCTCCTTAGTGATGTCCTGTATATTCCCCAATTCAAGTTTAACCTCTTAAGTGTTAGTTGTCTCACTAAGCAATTACACTGTAGAGTTTGGTTTGATGAATCTTCTTGTGGAATTCAGGATCATACTCGGGGATTAATGATTGGAATGGGTAGAGAAGTGGCCAACCTATACTTTCTGGATATCGAGTCTTTAACTTCTTCAGGTATTTTACCAAATATTACTGTTGCTGCAGTTTCTAGTATCGCCTTATGGCATAAGAGATTGGGTCATCCCTCCTTGTCCAAACTTGAGTCTATGCATTCTGTTCTAGATATTCCTAAACACCAAAGTAAAAGTGATCCTCATTGTAAAGTTTGTCATTTATCAAAACAAAAACATCTTCCTTTTATCTCTCATAATAACCTCAGTTCACAACCGTTTGATTTAGTTCACATTGATACTTGGGGTCCCTTTTCCACAACTACTCATGATGGTTTTAGATACTTCTTGACCATTGTTGATGATTGTTCTCGAGCCACTTGGGTTTATCTCCTTAAGAACAAATCTGATGTCCTTACTATTTTCCCCGGGTTCATAGCCATGATAGAAACTCAGTTTGATAGGAAGCTTAAGGGGGTTAGATCTGACAATGCTCCAGAACTCAAATTCACATCTCTTTTTCAATCTAAAGGCATTGCCTCTTTTCATTCTTGTCCCGAGACCCCGCAACAAAATTCAGTTGTGGAACGCAAGCATCAGCACATACTCAATGTTGCTCGAGCTCTTTTATTTCAATCTCATATTCCTCTTCCTTACTGGGGTGACTGCATTCTCACTGCAGTTCACTTGATCAACCGTCTTCCTTCTCCTCTTCTTAAAAACCGTAGCCCTTTTGAAGTCTTAACTCACAAATTGCCAGATTATGATCAATTAAAATCTTTTGGGTGTCTTTGTTATGCTTCCACATCTTCTCAAGGCAGACTAAAATTCGATCCCAGAGCGCGTGCTTGTGTTCTTCTTGGTTACCCCTCGGGAACAAAAGGCTATAAACTTCTTGATCTTGAAACTAACTCTATTGTTGTTTCTCGTCATGTAGTCTTTCACGAAGAGCTCTTTCCTCTAGTTGGTAATGATCTTTCTTCTATCTCTTCTGACTTTTTTCCTGATCAATTACCAACAAAAGCTCCTGTGCCACAAAATGCTCCTGACGTTGAGTTGACTTCTTCACTCACGTCTTCCTCAAACACTGAAATTGATGTTGAGCCTTCTGCTCAATCATCACACAGGAGACTTAAAAAGCCTGCTTATCTTCAAGATTACTATTGTAATACAATAGGATCTTCAACCCTCCATGAAATCTCTTCTTTCTTTGCTTATGATAAAGTTTCCTCTCACTATCTTTCATTTCTTGTGGCCATTGATAAAATAAAAGAACCCTTAACCTACGCTGAGGCCAAGAGACTTTTGGTGTGGGATGTTCCAATGGATGACGAGATTGATGCTTTGGAGGGGACTGGTACTTGGACCATTTGCACTCTCCCACCTGATAAAACTCCTATCGGTTGCAAATGGGTCTTCAAGGTAAAATTCAATGCTGATGGAACCGTAGAAAGGTATAAAGCTCGCCTAGTAGCCAAGGGGTATACTCAACAGGAAGGAGTTGACTTTCATGATACATTTTCTCCAGTGGTTAAACTCACTACTGTTAAGTTGCTTCTCAGTCTCTCAGCTATTCACGGTTTCTCCCTTCATCAGCTTGATATTTCTAACGCCTTTTTAAATGGGGATCTGGATGAGGAAATATACATGCGTCTTCCTCCCGGCTATGCACAAAGAAAGGGGGACTCTTTACCACCGAATGCTGTATGTAAACTTGAGAAATCTCTCTACGGTCTAAAACAGGCCTCTCGCCAATGGTTTCTCAAGTTCTCCTCTACACTCCTTTCTTTGGGTTTTCTGCAAACTCATTCAGATCATACTTGTTTTCTCAAGCGTGGTGATGATCTTTTCCTCTGTGTCATCGTATATGTTGACGACATCATCATCTGTAGTAACAATGATTCTGCAGTTGATCTCTTGAAGTCTCAGCTGAAGAATCATTTCAAACTTCGCGATCTCGGTCCACTGAAATACTTTCTTGGTCTTGAAATCGCTCGTTCAACTGATGGTATACATGTCTGTCAACGAAAATATGCTCTTGATTTGCTTGCTGATACAGGACTTCTTGGTTGTAAGCCTTCAAGTATCCCAATGGATCCTTCTCTCAAACTTACAGCTGATCCAAAGGTTGATCCTTCTGATCTTCCTGTTGATGCTGAAGCTTATCGTCGACTTGTTGGTCGCCTTATGTACTTACAGATTACACGACCCGACATCACATTTGCTGTGAATAAACTCAGCCAGTTTTCTTCTGCTCCTCGCCAGAGTCATCATAAAGCTCTGATGAAGGTTCTTCACTATATTAAAGGGACTGTTGGTCAGGGTTTATTCTATTCTTCTCAGGCTGAGTTGCAACTTCAAGCTTTTGCAGATGCTGATTGGGGCTCTTGTCAAGACTCTCGCTGCTCTACCTCTGGTTTCTGCATTTTTCTTGGCACTTCTCTCATTTCATGGCGCTCTAAGAAGCAAAAAGTGGTTGCCAAGAGTTCTGCTGAAGCTGAGTATCGGAGTCTCTCCGTTGTTACTGATGAGATTTTCTGGTTACACAATTTTCTCATTGAACTTGGTTTTCTCTTATCGAAGAAGACGCTGTTGTTCTGTGACAATACCGCTGCTATCCACATCGCTCATAACTCTGTTTTCCATGAACGTACGAAGAATCTGGAAATGGATTGTCATAGTGTGCGCGAAAGACTGGTTCAAGGCTTGTTCACATTGCTCCATGTTCGATCAGAACTTCAGTTAGCTGATCCGTTCACCAAGCCCTTGTACCCTGCACTTTTTAAGAAGCTGTTTGGCAAGATGGGTCTACTAAACATCTTCGTCCCATCTTGAGGGGGACTATTATCCTATACTTATATTATGTCATTTGTATAGTTTGAGTCTCCTTGTATAGCGGTAGACATGAGTTTGTACATAGTATAAATACATGACTTGTACATTGAAGTTAATTAATGAGAATGAAATTACTTTACTCATATCTGGATACCGTTTAGACATTGTTCCCACCCAAAAACAAACAAAGAGTAATTGTGTTTTTTAAATCAGTTTTATTTCATCATTTATTACTCCCTCCGGTTATATTCGACGTTCTAGTGCTTTTTTTTGTGTCAATATACCTTTTTTGTGTCAATATACTTGATGTTTGCTGAATTCTATGCAAATAATGACATAAGATGACTTTTCTTACCCTTGAATTATTAACGTGATGTTTAGCATATCCCTTGACTTAATGAATAAACTCAAGTAATTGAAAAGGTTAGAATAGAAATTGCATCAATTTTTTTAATTTAAGTGCAAAGTCTTACAACGTAAAGAAAAAAAAAACGAACGGAGGGAGTAGATAAGAGTTGTAATTGTAGTAGTATGTTTCTGGGCACCTGACAAAAGAAAAAAGGAACAATTCCAAAAGAATACCGACAATGAACCGACTAAAACCGGAATTACTTAACCGGCTAAAACCGAAATTACTTAAAACCGGAATGAATTAACAAGGCGAACTGGATAATAACCGGAATTTAAGCAGAAAACCAACGAGCGTGGAAGTCTCTCTCTCTCTCTAGTTCTAGTTCCGGCGAAGAAGCCCTTTTCGGATTTCATTTCGTTGACGAAGAAGAAAGAAGAGGATGGTGATGGGAAAGGCATTGTACAGCGTGGGGTTCTGGATCCGTGAAACTGGTCAAGCACTTGATCGGCTCGGTTGTCGCCTCCAAGGCAAAAATCACTTCCGAGAACAACGTACTATCTCTTTCCATTCCAATCCTTGTTTGATCCCAAGTTTTCTCTCATCTTGATGCTTTATTGATTGATTGATTATGCCATTGTTATTGATTTCATCTCTCTCTATGTGCGTGCTCTTTTCCGATTTGTCAAAAAAAAAAAAAAATCAAATCAAGCGGTTCTTATATATTTTAAAAAGATTGCTGAAAGCGATTCTCTTCAATTGTTTGTTAGTGTTCTCTGTATTTGTCTATTGTGATTGATTCACTTTGTCCAGCCTTCTCCACATACTACTTCTTATGCCATGCCAACAACTCCTTCTTTGTTTTTCCAGTATCCAGGCACCGCACGCTTATGAATGTTTTTGACAAAGCCCCTAGTGTCGATAAGCAGGCTTTCGTTGCTCCCAGCGCTTCTCTCATTGGTAATGTCCATGTGGGACCAGCTTCTTCCATTTGGTATGGATGCGTCTTGAGAGGTAAACTACTTTTACCATCTCAATCAAATACTCTTTCCTTGATAACAAACAAACGCTTTGAACGGCTTATTGTGCAGGAGATGCTAACAGCATCAGTGTCGGCGCTGGTACCAATATCCAAGATAACACTCTTGTCCACGTTGCCAAGTCCAACTTGAGCGGCAAGGTCTTGCCTACTCTCATTGGAGACAATGTCACTATTGGTAAAAATTCTCAATTCATTTCCTGTCTCTAACTCAAGAGTGTGTTCATTGTAAGGTTAATTTTTTTGGGGGGCAGGTCACAGTGCTGTTTTACATGGCTGCACTGTCGAAGACGAGGCCTATATTGGTGCAAGTGCAACCGTCTTGGATGGAGCTCATGTTGAAAAGCAAGCCATGGTTGAGTCAGGTGCTCTTGTCAGGCAGAACACTAGGATTCCTTCCGGCGAGGTTCCTATACACACACTCACACTTATTATTATCCCAACTTTGTTGGTTGCTCTGGTGAAGTTTGTGGTCTCAGTCTTGCTTCTAATCTTAAAAAAAAACAGGTTTGGGGAGGAAATCCAGCTAGATTTATGAGGAAGGTGACTGAAGAAGAGAAGGCCTTCTTCTCCAGTTCCGCTGTGGATTACTCCAACTTAGCTCAAGTGCACACCGCAGAAAACACAAAGAACTTGGACGAGACTGATTTCAAGAAGCTTCTTTACAAGAAGAACGCTCGCGATGCTGAATACGATGATCTCAGTCTCTCTGAGAATGTACCAAAATCAGCTTGAGAAGTTTTGATTCGTGCTAAATTTGAAATTTTTTAAAAAGGAACTTCATTTCATGCTTCTCCAATAAAGTTTTCTTCAGCTTTAAGGTCCTTTGATTGACCAGCGCTTACTTTGGAAAGTAAAATTTTCAGTTTTAAAGACATTCTATTTCTCTGTAAAAGATTCTTGAGAGGATTTTGTTCTCTTGTAAGAAAAAAAGTTGTGGCGACAAGGCTGTGTAATAAGTGGTTGGAACAGTTTTTTCTCACTTTTCAGACAGAATGACCTTTTGCTTTGACATGCTCGTATAGAGATTGCTATTAGGGTTCTGCTTGCTTCTATTGTAAGCCACCGAGTATTGTCCTTTTCCTTTCACATGTTCGCATGTTTGTCTCGTTTGGGTGATGCTTCCGGTAAATCGACGAATTTACTATGGAGAGCCGCGGTGGCGCGCAATTTTTCAGGCCACGCCGATCACGTGTTCGACGAAATGCTGCAACGAGACCTCTCATCGCTGAACTCTCAGCTCTCGTCTTACCTCCGCGGAGGAAACCCAGATGGCACCTTGGGTCTCTTCGTTAACATGCATCGAGCCAGCCCTGTTCTCACCTCGCACACCTTCACTCCCGTTCTCGGCGCATGTGCCCTCTCGTCCTATCCCAAAACAGGACGCCAAGTTCACGCCTTGATGATCAAACAAGGCGCAGAGACAGGAACCATTTCAAAAACTGCGCTTATCGACATGTACTCAAAGCACGGGAGCTTGGCTGACTCCGTTGCGGTGTTCGACAGCGTTGAGGACAAAGATGTAGTATCGTGGAACGCTCTGCTTTCGGGTTTCCTTCGAAACGGTAAGGGCAAAGAAGCTCTCGGCGTTTTCGCAGCTATGTGTAGAGACAAAGTAGCAATCAGTGAGTTCACTTTGTGTTCCGTTGTTAAAACATGCGCCTCTCTCAAGATTCTGCAGCAAGGGAAGCAAGTTCACGCCGTGGTGGTGGTGACTGGACGCGATCTCGTTGTCTTAGGAACTTCGATTATAAGCTTCTACTCTAGCGTAGGGCTGATGAGTGAAGCCATGAAGGTTTATTTCGGTTTGAATGTTCGTACCGACGAGGCGATGTTGAACTCTTTGGTATCAGGCTGCATACGAAACCGAAACTACGAGGACGCGTTACTGCTTATGAGTAGGCGGAGACCCAATGTTAGAGTGCTCGTTAGCTCTCTCGCTAGCTGCTCTGACAACTCTGATCTGTGGATTGGTAAACAGATACACTGCGTCGCCTTGCGTAACGGCTTCCTTTCGGATTCGAAGCTGTGCAACGGCTTGATGGATATGTACGGCAAATGTGGTCAGATCGCGCAAGCGCGTGCTGTATTCAGAGCCATTACGTCGAAAACTGTTGTTTCTTGGACGAGTATGATAGATGCGTATGGGGTAAATGGGGATGGCGTCAAAGCGCTCGAAACCTTCAGGGAAATGTGCGAAGAAGGAAGTGGAGTTTTGCCCAATTCAGTGACGTTCCTAGTTGTTTTATCGGCCTGTGCGCACGCGGGGTTAGTTGAGGAAGGTAAGGAATGTTTTGGTATGATGAAGGAGAAGTATGGGCTGTTACCGGGAACAGAGCATTACGTGTGCTTCATCGATATCTTAAGCAAGGCTGGTGATACAGAGGAGATATGGAGATTAGTTGAGAGAATGAACGATAGCGGAAACAACCTTCCTTGTGCTATATGGGTCGCGGTACTTAGTGCTTGTAGTCTTAATATGGATGTAACGCGAGGCGAATATGCAGCAAGGAGGGTTATGGAGGAGAAGGGTCATGATGAGAAGGCAAGTGTCTATGTTTTGGTTTCGAATTTCTACGCAGCGATTGGGAAGTGGGATATGGTTGAAGAGATGAGGGAGAAGTTGAATAAGAAAGGTTTGGTTAAAGCAGCTGGACACAGTTCATTCATGTGAATCTTCACTTTTTGTTTTTTTTTTCAGCATCAGTCGTCATCTTTTATTAAACACTTTATACTACACTTGAGCAGTTCAACTACTGTTTTATGAAAAGAAACAGAAAAAAAAATCCCACTAAAGCATTGGTTTTGAATTGTCTCTTTGTTCTAAAAGTCAAAAACCAAAAGAAGACATAGTCAGCATGGAGCAGCATTGACCGGCGATTAGAAGTAGTTGAAAGGGCAATGTCACAGATAATTTTAAGATAAATGGATTAGGACAAGAGAAGTCAAAAGATGTGTCCTTTTCAAACCTCTCCACAACCCTCTTTCTTTGTATTTTAAAAACAAATCACCTAGACTAAACTTCCAAACAGAGACTTGAACAGAGAAGACGATGATCAGAGCCTTGAGCACGAGGAAGGACCGAGGAGGCTACAAGAAGCTAGGTGGTGAGAAAGAAGAAGAACGAGAAGCAGCAGGGGTTAGGCTTTTAGAAGGGAAAGTGCAGAGCGTTCCAGCGGAGCTGAAGAAACCGGTGGAGAAAACTGGAGGTTCAGTTCACCCGCTTTTGAGTTTCTTCGATATTGGATCACAGAGGAAGAAGAAGAAGACAAAAACCAAGAAGAGCAAAACGACAGCGAAACCAGAGTTCTCTAGGTACTTGGAATATGTGAAAGAAGGAGGAGTTTGGGATGCTACTTCAAATGGACCTGTCATTTATTACAAATAGATTTTGTATGGAGAAAAGAGAGAACTCTGGTTTTGCTCGTCTCTAAGTTCATAATGTTGCTCTCTTTTCTTGTGTGGATCGGATCAATCCATGTATAAAATTTTAAAGCTTAATAAAAGATCAATCAGTTAAAGCTTTTACAAGTAACACAGAGGTAGAAAATGATGGATGAGCTGCAAATCCACGCAAACTTTGGGGAGTCTTATGGTGGTAAATTTTGTGGATCTCTTTCTTCTTACTGACCATTTAATATGAGAAGTTGTTATGATGTCAGTCTGAGCATAAACCATCATTTTTAGCCAGTTCCTGGATCCCCTTGTCGTTTTTTTGTTGCCTTAGGAAGCCTGTATGCTTAAGAGATACATGCATATGCTCGGACTGAGAACTACTTCATCATACTCATTCAGTAATCTGACTTTAAAAGCTTCTTGTGATTCCCTTCAAGAACTATCAACATAGAAACTGAGCTAAAATGGGATGAGTTTTGAACTTTAGGCCTTGTGAATAGAGGAATATGAATATGGGTTGTTTTCTAACTTGTTTATAGAGAAAAACAGGTTGAGGAAATAACTCAACAGCTAGATGCTGCAGAGATCACTGGTTTGCAGTGTTAGCCAACGTTTGGTGTTTGCCTCTGATTCTTCTTTTCATGTTAATTAGTAGTGTTCCTAAAAGGGGGTTTACGAGCACCAAAATATAACTGAGGTAGCAATTTGCTATACTATTATAAATAGGGGTGTTAACTTAAATAAGAAAAGACAAAACGACGTCGTATGAAGATCATACTTCGTCCCTCAGCTAATCACAAACCAGCGAGCGAGCGAGTGAGAGATCTATCAATTCGAAAAAAACAACAATGGCGGCCACTCCGCACGTTTCCCCCACTCTTTCCCGCTACAAATTCTTCTCTACTTCCGCACTCGAAAACCCTAATTTCTATCCACATCAAAACATCGATACTCGTCGTCGTCGGCGGAGATTGACCAAATCGCATCTTCAAGCGCAGAACAATGGCACCACAATTAGCTACGGTCCTCGGACGACGGAACTCGCCTCCTCGAAGAAACTATGGATTAGGCAAACGGAGGTTGTTGAGCAATCGCAAACAGAAAATAAAGAAGAGGAAGAGGATATGAGTGACGAGGCGAGTCTGCTCTCGTTAAGCATGAAACCTGACAGAAACATGGCGTTGCTCGACGATTACGAGATGGAGGAGCTCGGCCACACTCCTCCTGATACCAATCATCGCAGCGGTTTGTGTTTTTCTCCGTCTCCTTTATTTATTTTATTCCTAATCGATATATGATTTTAGGGATGATGGTATTTTATACTCCATATAATTAGGATACGTGGCGGTGGTTGGGATGCCGAACGTGGGGAAAAGCACGCTTTCGAATCAAATGATTGGTCAGAAGATCTCCATTGTTACTGATAAACCCCAAACCACGAGGCATCGGATTCTCGGTATCTGCTCTAGCCCTGAGTATCAGGTTTTGATTCCTTTCTCTTTTAAAAACGATTCTGGAATTGATATACATAAGAATATTAAGAAGCAATCTTGTGTTGTGTTGCGCAGATGATACTTTATGATACGCCTGGTGTAATCGAGAAGAAGATGCATAGGTTAGACACTATGATGATGAAGAATGTCCGTGATGCTGCCATCAATGCTGACTGCGTTGTTATTCTTGTTGATGCTTGTAAAACGCCTGCTAATGTATTATGCTGCTTCTCTGTTTTATTTTTTTAAGTGGAATTTGAGTATTCCATTTCATAGTTCTGGATTGTGTTTATGTGCTAGATAGACCAAGTCTTGAAAGAGGGCTTGGGAGACCTCGAAAAGAAGAGGCCACCCATGCTGCTTGTTATGAATAAGAAAGATCTCATTAAACCTGGTGAGATTGCCAAGAAACTGGAGGTGGGTTTCTTGTTTTTTAGCTATTGGTTACCACAACTTCACTATAAAACTTGAGATCCAGATTTGGTGGAGTCATAGTAAATATTCTTGGCTTGATAGTGCTGCAACTGCTTTTCAGTGGTATGAAAAATTTACAGATGTTGATGAAGTTATACCTGTTAGTGCAAAGTACGGACATGGAGTAGAGGATGTGAAAGAATGGATCTTATCCAAACTTCCCTTTGGCCCACCTTATTATCCCAAGGTATTATTGAAAAGAACTCTCTCCTTTGCTGTATACCAGAGCTCATGACTAATTTGCTTAATATTGTATTTACACATGCAACAAATTTGCTTGCTTAATGTCTTACGGGTATTGGACTCTCTAGGATATTGTGAGTGAGCACCCGGAGAGATTCTTTGTTGCTGAGATCGTTAGAGAGAAGATATTTATGCAGTATCGAAATGAAGTTCCTTATGCATGTCAGGTAAGCTCACAAGTTTGCAAATCTCGAGTCCTATTAATAACTTTGGGCGTCAGTCATGTTTGCTTATTGCTTCGACGTGGCAGGTGAACGTGCTGAGCTACAAAACTAGACCAGCTGCAAAAGATTTTATTCAAGTAGAAGTAGTCGTGGATAAAAATTCTCAGAAGATCATCCTTATAGGAAAAGTAAGTATACAACCCTTAACATCAAAACGTTAAATGCTGATTTGCATTGAGTAATCCTTGTTCTTGGGCCTCTTGGCATAACATGTTGTAGCTAAGGTTTTGTGGACATTCATAAAAAAGTGCATACAGTTCATTAGCTGTTCTGCCCAAAGATCAAAAAGGTCTCAACTGGAGACAAGTTTATCTCTGACTAATTTAGCTGAAATGAGTTTCAATGTGATATACAATAGGAAGGGAAGGCTTTGAAAACGCTAGCAACGGCTGCTCGACTAGACATTGAAGATTTCCTTCAGAAAAAAGTCTACCTTGAGGTGCTTAAAAATGTTCATGAATCATTACATGTATAAATATCAAATGAACATATGATTGATTACACATATAAAATGGTGGAATGAAGGTGGAAGTGAGAGTGAAGGAGAATTGGAGACAAGATGAGGGACTTCTCAAGTACTATGGCTATGGAGGACAGATCCGAGCTATGTAGTAAGTAGTGTGTAGTGGCTTCAAATTGGGATATGAGCAAGGGTAGAAAGTGCAAATGGCACGGCTCAGGTCAGCTTTTTCCCCATTTTTGTTTTGTTTTATATGTATTTAACCGATACGGCTCAGCCTCAGGTTAGCTTTTTGTCTTTAATCTCAATCCGACGATTCCTTTGAAAAATAAAACTCTTTCTTCTTTTGTTTTGTTCCACTAACTAACCACAGAATATTAATCTCATTTTATTCATAATCACAGGTAGTAAGTAGACTCATAACCTAATACATACTAGTATATAAACAATTACATTTTTCTTACTTTTCTAAAAGCTGGCCGTAATTTATGGCGGGTGATAGGTAGTAGAGTGAATTGGTTGGGTCGGTGGAAAGTTAGAACCGCTCATTTTGTCGTCAAACCAACTGAAAAAAATCTAGAGAGCAACGGCACATGAGTGTCTTTATGGGCTTTAAATTAAATTATAGAAATGCACCGACCCATAAAGCAAGGAAGGGTCAATCAAGTAAAAGTTAGAGGGGCTCTGTATCCATGAGTGGAAAGACGCGTGGGTTGCTGCTATAAGAACCTACGAAACTCTGCCACGTGTAACATGATCCGATGCTGAAGCATTAAGGCATGTGTACGGTTACGCTTGCGTGTTAAGTGGGACTGGTTTCACGCTTTCTTTGTACCTTTGATTGATTTGATTGGGACCAAAATTAGCGGAATCACCTGCTTTACTTCCTACGTAAAACACCTTTTCAAAGTTTAAGTGTGACACTAACATATGAGATTTTTATTACACACCATTAGTTTCCTTATAATACAACAGTTTAAAATTTTGAGAAATAATACCAATCAATAACCAACCACTCATATAAATTGCAAATACATGAATGTGCTATTATCACACTCTTAAATGAGATTTATGCTTTAAAACGGTTATAGTTTGTGTCCATAAATACCCACTTAGAGACAAGCCAGAAGAAGAAGAGTGTAAGAGAAGAGGCATCACAACAATAACAACAACAAAAATAGGAGAAAATGAAGCCTCTGTGTCTGGTTACAATCCTATCGATCCTGATCCAACAAAGCTATTTGAAGCTCGGAACAGATGCGTTTTCGAGAGATGGGTTCGTGAGAACCAAAGGTGTTCAGTTTAGCCTCAATGGCTATCCTTATTACGCTAATGGCTTCAATGCCTATTGGCTCATGTACGTTGCCTCCGATCCTTCCCAAAGGCCTAAGATCTCCGCCGCCTTCCAAGAAGCGTCTCGCCATGGACTGACCGTTGCTCGAACCTGGGCCTTCAGCGACGGCGGTTACAGGCCTCTCCAGTATTCCCCTGGCTCTTACAATGAAGATATGTTTCAGGTAACGCCACTAGACTAAGAACATATGTGGTTTAGATCAGATATTAAATACACTCACACGACTAATTATTAAGATGAAAAACCAATTTACGCTTTGTTTATAGTTTTTAGTCCGTGGATCTTTGTTGACGTTTCTTTCTAAAGATTTCGAGTTATTTTTTTTAATGGTGGAAAAGGGTTTGGATTTTGCGATAGCTGAAGCAAGAAGGCATGGTATAAAGATCATACTCAGCTTCGCCAACAACTACGTGAGCTTTGGAGGGAAGAAGCAATATGTGGACTGGGCTAGAAGTCGTGGCCGTCCTGTTTCTTCTGAAGACGATTTCTTCACAGACTCTCTTGTTAAAGATTTCTACAAGAACCATATCAAGGTTTCATTCTCTCACTTGTATACATTCAATTCAACCCAACGCAAAATAAAAAGAAATGATGGCTTTCTCAGCTAAACCTTTTGAAATCTCCTTGCAGGCTGTGCTGAACAGATTCAATACTTTTACCAAAGTTCACTACAGAGATGACCCGACTATTATGGCTTGGGAGCTCATGAACGAGCCTCGTTGCCCCTCAGATCCAACCGGAAGAACCATTCAGGTTTCACCTTTTTTTTTTTTGTAACACCATTCAGGTTTCACCTTAAAAACATATTTTCATACCTATAATAACTTGTATAGTCTTTTTCTTTTTTTTTGGGGGATTTAACTTGTTGGTTTGTTTTATTTTTTTCAATTATAAAAACAGGCTTGGATTACTGAAATGGCTGCTCATGTGAAGTCACTAGACAGAAACCATCTGCTTGAAGCTGGACTTGAAGGTTTCTACGGTCAGTCCTCACCGCAAAGCAAGACTCTGAACCCACCAGGCCAGTTTGGAACAGATTTCATAGCCAATAACCGCATCCCGGGAATTGATTTCGTCACGGTTCACTCTTACCCAGACGAATGGTAATAAATTAATAATGTCCATAAATGTATTTTTACACCAATCAGTTAGAAAGAAAAACCACATGTTTAACTAACTAAGTATTATTTGTGCAGGTTTGTAGACTCGAGCGAGCAATCTCAAATGGAGTTCTTAAACAAATGGCTGGACGCACACATCCAAGACGCTCAGAACGTTCTTCACAAACCCATAATCGTAGCAGAGTTCGGCAAATCAACGAAGAAAGCCGGCTCGGCGCAGAGAGACCTTGTCTTCAACACCGTGTATGGCAAGATTTACGAGTCTGCGAAACGAGGAGGAGCAGCAGCTGGAGGATTGTTCTGGCAACTTTTGGGCAACGGAATGGATAATTTTCAAGATGGGTATGGGATCATACTTAGCCAAAGCTCATCGACTGTTAACGTCATTGCTCAGCAATCGCGCAAGTTAACTTTGATTAGGAGAATCTTCGCTAGGATGATCAATGTGGAGAAATGGAAGAGAGCCAGAGGCTATGGACCAGTAAGAAAAGGAGGTCTAAACTGAAACATTTAGCGGGGTCTTCTTGTAATACTTTACTTACTTTTTTTTTTTTTAGCTCAAGAGATGAGTTCCGAACCGTAAGATCTCAGCTTGTAATGATACTTTATTAGTAGTAATGGACAAAGAGAAAAGAAAAACACTCAGGGGGACAAGATCCATCAAAATCAAACCGACAGCTTTTGGTAATATGATTTTGTGAAATTAGTACGACGTGCCGTTTTCGTTACGTAGATTGAAACTGTATGGCGGGGCCCAACACCACCGTCGTCTAGACAACAAGGCAGTCACATCCGAGTAAGAGAACGACATAGTATGATTTTACTTACTCTTGTGAGAAATGGCGGCAGATTCCGACATTTTTGCACAGCTTCCGTTGAGAAACCGGCCTTCCTTGTCTCGAATCAGTTGAATGATCAACTGAAGTTTCTCGTCGGCTCCGGAAACCTGCAGGATGCTCGCCAAGTGTTCGATAAAACGCCTCACAGAGATGTCTATTCATGGACAACAATCATTCAGGGATACATAGCTGCAACAAACTACGACGAAGCACTCCTTCTCTTCTCTGCAATGCACGTCGATGATCCTCGTGTCTCCGCCGACTCCCACGTGCTAAGTGTTGCACTCAAGGCTTGTGGTCAAACTTCCAACTCTTCATTCGGAGAATCTTTACACGCTTTTGCACACAAAACTCATCTCCTTAGCGATGTCTACGTGGCAAGTTCTTTATTGAATTTGTACAAAGGAACTAAAATGATCGACAAGTGTTGCAGACTTTTCAGCGAATTGCCTTACAGAAACACAGTCACATGGACAACCATCATCACGGGACTTGTTCACGCCCGTCGTCATAAGGAAGGCCTTATGTACTTCTCGGAGATGTCGAGGTTCGAAGGACTACCCGACACTTTCACGTTTGCGATCGCCTTGAAGGCTTGCGCCGGTCTGCGCCAAGTTATATACGGACGGGGGATTCATACTCATGTGATACTGAAAGGCTTCGTCGCCGTCCTCGACGTGGCTAACTCCCTCTTCACGATGTACACCGAATGCGGGGAGATGCAAGACGGGCTGCGTTTGTTTGAGAGTATGAAAGAGAGGGATGTGGTCTCGTGGACGAGCCTTATCACTGCTTATAGTCGTATAGGTCAAGAAGAAAACGCGGTGAACACTTTCTTGCAGATGAGAAACTCTGACGTACGTCCTAATGAACAAACGTTTGCGTCTGCGTTTGCTGCTTGCGCGAGTCTTTCTAGACTTGTCTGGGGCGAGCAGCTCCACTGTAATGTTCTCTCTCTAGGGCTAGGAGATTATTTGTCAGTGAGCAACTCGATGATGAACATGTATTCGACGTGCGGCGAGTTGGTCTCTGCTTCTGTTCTGTTTCGAGGAATGAGATGCAGAGACGTCATTTCGTGGAGCACGATCATCGGAGGTTACTCTCAAGGCGGCTTTGCGGAAGAAGGTTTTGAGTATTTCTCGTGGATGAGACGATCAGGGACGAAACCTACGGATTTTGCTCTCGCGAGTTTGCTGAGCGTTTCGGGGAACTTGGCGGTTCTTGAGCAAGGCAGGCAAGTTCACGCGCTTTCACTTTATCTCGGTTTAGAACAGAGCCCCACTATACGTAGCGCGCTGATTAATATGTACTCGAAATGTGGAAGTATCGTAGAAGCTTCCAAGGTATTCGAAGAAACAGATAGAGGAGCTGACATCGTTGCTTTGACGGCTATGATCAACGGATACGCAGAACATGGAAAGAGCAAAGAAGCGATCGATCTGTTTGAGAAGAGTCTAAACGTTGGTTTCAGACCCGACGCTGTATCTTTCATCAGCGTTCTCACCGCTTGCTCTCATTCGGGTCAGCTTGGCCTAGGTTTCCACTATTTCAACTTGATGCAAGAGAAGTACAACATGAGTCCAGCCAAGGAACACTATGGTTGTATGGTTGATCTGTTATGCCGAGCAGGACGGCTATGCGAAGCAGAGAGGATGATCGACGAGATGCCGTGTGAGAAGGATGATGTAGTATGGACCACGCTTCTCAGAGCGTGTACTGCCAAAAGAGACGTTGAAGTTGGAAGAAGGGCGGCGGAGAGGATTCTAGAGGTGGAGCCTACTTCTTCTACGGCACTTGTAACGCTAGCCAATATATATTCAAGCTTAGGGAAGTGGAAAGAGGCTGCAGTTGTGAGGAAGAGTATGAAATCAAAAGGCGTGATCAAAGAGCCAGGATGGTCTTCAATTTTGATCAAGGATCGGGTTTCAGCTTTTGCATCTGGCGGTCGTTCCCATCCACAAAGTGAAGATATATACAGTGTGTTGGAATTACTAGTATCTGTTGCTGAGCGTCTTAGATACGGTTGTGAGATGAAGAGAGATTCCGAGCCAATTCAAATTTTGTGATCCTTAGTTCTAATATGTTCCGGACATCCCTTATATATTATTTGAGAAACATTGCAACATTTTTTGTAGCCACGTGTCATCACTAGAATGATTTTTAGAATCCTTAGAGAAATAAGTTGGTCCATCTAAATATATAATAAGCTTTTTATTAAACCACAATAAATACATTATTAATGTGCTTCATTATTTCCTTAAATAAGATTACGGAATTGCCTAATGTGGCTAAAGTATATATGATAATTAATGATTTTGAATAATAAAGATTTGATAAAAATAAGTGTGTATTATAATTATATTTGTTTAATTTTAAACAATCATAGTAACCATATAATAAAAATTAAAAAAATTATTTATATATTATATTTTGATTTTTTTTTAAAACGAGTATCAATCACTAAAACTGTTAAAAGTTTCACATTCAAATTTTGTAATCTATGATTTAAAAATTTTGTTATGACATGATACAAATAATTAAAAAATAATATAAGTTAAAAATCTCATTTAATAAGTATCAAAAATAAAAGATATATAAAATATGTATCATTTTAAATTAAACTATATACCATATAAAAATACATAAATATCTTAATTTTGAAATTTACTTTGAACATTTTTTGATAAAAAATTTGAAAAAAATATTGACAACTTAATTTTGTAAAATATTATAAATTACTTAAGAAATTAATTCCACGGTGAAATTAATTTAGACTTTTTGCTATAACAGATACAAATGATAAAAAAAAAATATGAGCAAAAAGCATCATCTAATAAATATTAACATTAAAATATACCATATATATGCTACTATCATTTAAATTTAATTATATATCATATCAAATAGAAAAAATATTTTTTCGATTTATAAAATTTATTTATATGTTTGCACCAATTTAATTATATAAGTAGTAGATAATGACTTTTTAATTATTCAATATATATTTATTATTTCATAATATATTGTAAACATATAATATATAAAATAATTTATATATATAATGCTCATCCCGCGCAAGGCGCGGGTCTTAACCTAGTATCTATTTATAATAGTGTCTTTTTATCCTAAAAATTGTATTAGTGGGAAAAAAGTTAAAACGTCAAAGGATGTATTTTTCTATATTGATGTGTCTTTTAATCATGCAATGAACATATTTTCTTTTTCAATTAATAATATGAAATCTAAATTAATGTGAATGATTGTGTTTTTTTATCCCAAAATTTCATTGGTTGGAAAGAAATTAAAATATCAAAAGACTTTTGTATCTTTCTATATTGTTGTGTCTTTTCATCATGCAATAAATATATTTTTTTCCAAAAAATATATGTAAAGATACATGTATGATGGTAGGTATTAATTGGTGTCTCTTAGTTAAATATACAAATCCATGTAAAATGAAATATATGAAAAATCACATAAAATAACTATAACATATATACTAAATTGTATTAAAAAACTTGGATTTTTTTTCCATCAAAAGGAATCATCAAAGTGAAAAATCAATGGAAGGAGAAAATTGGTGAACTGATTTCATTTTATTTTCATTAAGCATGGATTAAGGTAAGTGTTTCTTTTGTTTTTTCTCTAAGAAAACATACTAGGGTTGAATTAAACTAAATCTATATTATGGTTTGGGTAGATTTCATTATAGAGATCATAGAGTTGATTTAACAATTAGTATCAGATTCTAAAATTTAATTAGTTCACCTATTAACTGTTTGACAATGTTAAGTATGTTTTTTTTGAACTTTAATGTTAAGTATGTTATGGAATTACTTTTCATGAGATCATGAAGATGTACGGTTTCATCCGTTTAAATTATGCGTGTTTATGATCATTTTAACGACATTGAGATTAGCACATGAAAGTTAAATAAATGTGTGAAAGTGTGGAATTACTTGCCTGAATTAGTGCATGCATGCAGTTTACTCTGGAATTTTGTTTTCTCCACATGCGCATGCATATTAAGGTGTTGATTGTTTATAGATTCTGCAGTAGTTTCTGATTTTTGTTTTTCAGAAAATCCATTTTAAGCCATTCACAATTTAAAAAAAAAATAGATATCCTATAACCTAGGAAAACTGGTTTTTCAACACTTTTTCAGTTTTCTACATAAAAACCAAAAACCACTTTTGTTAGGTTTATATAACCATCTTGGTCTATAAAAATAATTATTTTTATTGATAAACACTAATGTTTTATAAAATTTATATAGACTTCTTATTTTATAAAATTGAAATAAATTATATATTCATTTCAAATATATATGTATTATCTCAGTAAATAAATATGTATTTTCCAAATATAAAATTATAAATACGATATTTTCTTAATTATCCTTATAAATTAGATGAAATTTATTAAAATAATAATTTTAATTTAGTAATTTCAAACAGGTAAATACAAAAAAAAAATATTTAAAAGAAATAATACGTTAATAAAATTTACATAGTGATAAGATTTACATATTTTATTAATATATTAATATTGTTATTTATTAAAATATATGATGTAGTTCTTAGTAATTCTAAGTTTTTTTAAAATAAAAATCTTATAAATAAATAATACACAGATTAAAATAAATAAATCATTAATAATTTAAAAAGCTAAAATCAAAAATTAAAAACTAAAATCTTAAACCACCATTCGGATTTTTCAAAAAAACTAAAATCTTATGCAAAATCAAAAACTAACAATCAAAACCTAAAATTAAAAAATCTAAAAACTAAAAACTAAAAAATAAAAACTAAAAACTAAAAACCAAAATCTAAATACGATGAACATGCGGTTTACGCTAAAACTTTTTGTGACGGACCGTTATGAAAAGTCTCCATTATATTACGTTGTTGTGATTAACGCTTTATCACTCACGGTTACAAATTTAAAATTTGTGAAAGGTCATCAATTGAAATAGTGAAAGGTGGCAAGCAAAGGAATGGTCATATAATTAATTTTTTTTCCTTTAAATTACTGATAATATATGAAAGAATTCAAATGATTAAGTAATAATTAATTATATGGTTAAGAGTGTTTCATATAGTTTTTGGAACACATTTAGTTATATACTATTTAATTAATTTAAAATATATAATTTAAAAGGTGTATAATTTAAAATACTTCCGTTGCATTTTAATAATAGATAAACTTTGTGTTATGAAATATTAGCATAATATAGAAATAAATATGTTATGAAATATTAACATAACGTTAGGATAAAAAAATCTATTAATTTTTAATGTTTGAATAGTTTATAACATGTTAGTCACCAAAGTGGTCATGTTATTTACATATAAGTCTTAAAATTGATTATAATATGATTGATCATGATAAAAGAGATGCATAAATGACATTAAACTTTTTAATGATCAATTTTTTTATTTTTATATTCTTGAAGATTACCCAAAGTTGAATCATTGAATATAATTAATAATATGAAAATAATGATATATTTTTACTATAGTTGATAGTATGTATATCCAAAGATAGGATACTATTTGATTTGGCTTGTATCAGTTCAAAATAAATTGTCATACTGTAAATATATATTTTAAAATAACTATCTCAAATCTGAAAAGTCGTGATTATTCTTATAAATTTTTGAAAACTATAAATTGTCCATTTCTATAAGTATCTTATTGTAAATCTTTCACAAAAGTTTTTAAAAATGGTAAAAAAAGAATTGTGTGAAGCGAGTGCTTATAAATTCTTACAAAAAAAACCACAGGGTGGTGGACTAGTGGTCTTGAGGTAGTTAACAAACCAATACGGACCCGGGTTCGAATACCCCCTGTGGCCACGGAATGCTTTACGCCCTCCCCAAGTTTAAAGTTATCGCGGCGTTGGTGTTGGGTCCTTGGGTAATGGGTATTAGTGCCGGCTGGTTCCGGGCCAGGGGGATTAGATGGTTGGCAATCGGAAACCATGTGCGGATTACGGGCCTTTGGGCAAACGGAAACCACGTGCGGATTACGGGTCACCTTTGAACCTCCTGTTAAAAAAAAAAAAAAAAAAAAAAAAAAAAAAAAAAAAAAAATTCTTACAAAAATATTCAAATGAAATGTTTTCAACAAATGGTAGTTGAAAGAATAATCCGTGTTTGAGTCATAAAAATATTGAAGTCATTAAAATTAATTTTCGTACACGATGAAAAGGTGTGTGTGTTTTCTTCTTACAAAACTGCATTTCTGATCATACATATTTCATGAACACACTTAGATTATGTAGAAATTTTGAGACAAGGCATATTAGTAAATATTTCTTTATATCCATTAAACCTTGGTAGCTATGATAGTTAAAGTGCATCATTACTATTTTTTATTTGGATGGATTAACCATCCAAATTTCTCCTTTAGAGTATCTCCTCCATGAGTTACCTTTCCCACATTCTCTTGATTTGTTTCCAAGAAAAAATGCATAGATTTTTAAGAGGTTATCTAAAAATGTGTCTATTCATTCTAATAATTGCACAGCTTTTTATGGGGTTATTTTCTTTCATTCATACTTATATTATATAAATTTTATAAAATCTTTTAAATATCTAAATATTCGGTGGTTCAATTTTTTGAGGATTTATTTATTTTAATAAAACTGTCTATTTAAAAAATAAATAAATTATTTTTGATTATATTTATTTCTAATATTATGTTTTATGCAGTTCTTTTGTGATTCGGTTTCGTTTAATTCAGATTTCGGATAAATGTCTGAGATTATTTAGACAGTTTTATATATTAATACTAGGGATGGCCCGCCCTACGAGCGGGATATTAGTTAATTTGATATTCACCAAATGCTCGAGTTGAAATTTGTTTTAAGATTCAAGAATTTGGTTATCTGTTATGTGTTACTTATTAGTATGCGGTGGTATAGTTGTTTTTCGATTATTCTTGTTTTGATATTGTATCAAATTAACTAATTGTCCAACTCATAATTATAGATGTACAAATATGGATTTGTGATAAAGTTTGATGACAATACTGTTTTTTTTAATTCTTATTCATAGTGGAGTGTGCATGTGTCAGAAAGAGACTTATAACAACTTTTATGTTTTTGCGTATGGATTATAAATATATATTATTTTGTATAATGCATACTTGCTCTACAACATTTGCTTGTAGACTAAAAAAACTGTTTTCTATATTTTTAAAAGAGAAAATATTTAGTGTAGAATATAACATTGACATATGTATTGACTATATATATAAGTTGGGTGTTATTTTAAAATGACATATGTATAGAGGTTTTTCAACCATTACTGTACTGGCACAAAATATTTATAACTGCAAATAGCTTCTTTTAAAATCAAAACTAATAAAAGCGTGTACAACAAATGTATTTTGATATATATTATATGCATCGAGTTATAAAGGTTGGAAACTGCAAAATTGTTTGGAGCAAAGTTTTTAACTTCACGATCTTCATCTTGACGTCAGTTCAGTACCGGCCCTGGCCACAAGCAGAAGAAGCATGGGCTTCCAGCCGACACGATAATAAGTATTTTCGCGGCCCATATTTATAAAAATGACTTTAGCCTAGTGGTTCTAAGAGAAATTACCAGTGCTGGAGATGCTGGGTTCAATTACCCCTGACTGCATTCATTTATTTTCAGCCTTTTGTTTTATTTTGGCCCCAAATATAAAATGGGACACGTGTCACTCCCATAACGCACGACTTGATGACGTGACATCACAGGAGAACAGCGAACATATTTATATATATATATACTAGGATCGGTCCGCTCTACGGGCGGGATACACTTTACTTGTGATTTTGGTTATTATTTTTTGTATAATTTTATGGTTTGCGTTTTAGATTTGTATTTGCAAAAGATGTGTATGATAATGATTTTTGACATTTGAAAAGTTTTAGGTGAGGAAATCTTATATGTGATAAGATATATTTTGTTTGTTTACAATAGTTGTTTCGGTTGTCCAAAAAAAATAACTTTATGATACTAAATCTTAGTTAAAATTTATTGTACTTCATTAAATTATTTGATATATAATGTGTGTTGAATATGATGATAGTATATACAATGTATTTATCTGTAATTCAATTACAACATCAGAATATTGATTTTTTTTTAAAAAATGAACGATGAATTCATTTTTTTTAAATGATTTGTTTATGTTTGTATAAAAATTATATATATATATATATATATATATATATATAATAATTATGTTATTATTATTTTATCGAATTAAGTTATATTTTACATATGTCCAATTCAAGACCAGTAAAATTTAGTAAAACTTATTGTGTCTATTCATTTGTCGGGTATTAATTTATAGATTTTCTTCTATATATATTATTTATTTATTTCATTAGTTTGTGTCGATATAATGAATTTTCATGTTATCGGTTAAATATTTTTATTACCAAATATTATCGACTAAAGTGAGAACTTTATTGATTGTACAATTTGTTTAAAAATACATTTCAAACTGAAGCAAATATATAATGGAGTACAAACCAAAACCAAATTGTTTCGTGTTAAGAGCATTTTCAAAAGTAATTTCAAAAGTAATTTTAAAACTTCAAATATGAATTATACATGCTCTAAAAACAACTTCAAATTTTTAAATTTGTACTGTGAAACTTCATATTTGAAGTTTTAATGTACAAACCTTCATATTATTTAGTTTGGAAAAGCTATGAATGAGAAGGTTGAAAATCTAAATAAGCTTTACAGTTGGTGTAGATTTTATATGTCGTGTAAATTAGTGGTTCCATCTAAATTGCAGCAGTTATTTGCCATGTAAGGTATGTAATGTCAGTTAGTGTATGATATCTGAGCAACCTAGACCAGAGCAAAACATTATCTAGAACTGGTTCTGTCATATTACGGGTAACATATCCGGTGCGTAGTTGTTAACATTTTTGTTTGTTGTACCGTTAATACTCATGTATAAAACGAAGACTGAGTGATTCATTGATAATTGGCCAAATACGATTAGGAAATCAAAATTTGATTGTTCTTGTAGTTGTAAAAAGCAGTAATGAGAAGGTGTTGTAAAAAAATAACAAACAGGTTTGATCATTATAGTAACTACCATGTCGACAAATATTACGGATAACATATTGCAGCACCGTTATTCTCTCATTGACATATGGTTAAATATGAGGAAATCCAAATACAATAGTCTTTTATAGTTTTAAGGGTACTGTACTGTCAACAGCAGATGAAGTTTTACCAAAAAAAAAAAAAAAACTATGCTTAAGCATTATTCTAGTAGCTGCTTCCGTGAGTCTGTGACTAAGAAACTGCACCCTCCTCCAACTATGCAATGTGTGCCTTCTTATGTGCCTTGGAAGACGTAGGGAACAGAGAGTTTGTGGCTGATAGACCACCTTAGGTTGTTTCAATAGCTGGCTCTTTCTCATTAATTGTCATCACCATGACATTGATCATGGCTGGAAAGGTGCTAACTCCAGGCACAACATCTCCAGGGCCGCCATTTACTTATTGTGATCACATGAAAAAATATTCTCATTTTAATGCACGGCAAAAAAATTATAAAAGAGAAAGTCAATTGTGTGAAATTGTAAAAGAGGAAGCAACTCTTACAATCTTTGTTTTTTTTTTCTCGTTGCAACAATAACTTTAAGGTCAACATGTAAGTCTGACTATTGTTTATGAAAGGCAGCAGCTCAAGGAAATAGATACATCACTGTGAGTTTCAGACAAAGTACATGATGTTAACATGTTTTGGTAGTTCTACTTGATTTATGATATCGTAGAAGTCTTTATAAGAAAAGTTAAGAAAAAACGTACTGATTCTTTGCCTTGTGAGGAGTCATCAACAGCACCCCTAATAGCGGTTAATTCACCAATAATGTCTGCGGAAAGAAGATGAACATTTAAAATAATAAACAGGGTTAGATTGTAAGCAGAGTTTGAGAGAGTGACCTGGAAGATGTGTTGGTGTTTTCGCAGCCTAGCAGCTGTTCAGAATCGCGGAACTGAAACAGCTCTTGACTTGAGGTATCGGGTTCACCGGTTCTGTTATTTTGGCGAAGGCGGTTAAGTCACTGAAACATATTGACAAAGGAGAGTTGGACAATTTGAAGTTAAGGTTTATCCGCGTCAAACGTTCACCGCGTACATCGAACCAGTCTTGAAAAGATGTACGAAGGTATTCAAACGGTGGACGTCGACCGTGGCATGCATAAGAGGCGCTTGAAAACGTTTACAGCAAATGTTTGACTGTAGCGTAAATTGTAAAATTCACATATCTTCAAGAGAAAGGAAGGCAATTGATTTTTTTGTTCGCTGGAGTTACCTTAGTGGAGGAGCATGTCAGCTCACCGCCTCTCTTTACATTCCTCAGCCGGTGCTGGCGCTTGCGTAAGCAGCTCTGCCTCCCAAAAACTGAGTAGATGAACTTCGATTGTGGTACTAAAGCTCCAGGCTTTCACGCCAGCAAGGAGGAGAAAGGAGTCAATTACACGTGCCCTATTCACACCCGTGATTTGCTGTTTGCATAACATAATCTCCATGATGGAGACTCCATCTCAAGAGCACTCACAGGAACAGCGCTTTGCTCAACCATTTGTTTCTGTCTGCCACAAACAACCTCTGGCTGCCAAACGTTCAAAGCTACTGATGCTTGCCTGAGAGAGCCAATAACAAAGTTACATACATCAGAAAGATGAATGAACCAAAAACAATATATATATATATATATCACTTTGATCAACAAAGAATCATCTTTTCAAACTGTAATTCATTCATTCATCAAAACAAAAATAAAAGAAATCTGACAATGTTCTTCACCATTGGATTAGGTACACTACCTGACTCTCTGCAAATTTGAAAACTCCACAGAAGCTGCCTGCAATCTCTCTGCCTCCTCTGATAATCGAGTCCCCAATTCACGAATCCTCCTGCCCCATTCTGAAATCTCACTCTCCTTCCTCAGCAGAGCTCTTCTATGCGAAGAAGAAATAAAGGAAGACGGTAGTTTGACGCAACTGATGAATCTCTGCTGACCCCATCGGAGATAAGGCAGAAGAAGTTATGGAGTCGTTTCCATCTCTACATGGCGGAGGGAATTCCATTGGTTCAAAAAACTGAAAATTTGGGTCTCTCCGTAGCTTGAAGAAGATTCCTCTCAAACAATTATGCAATCCGTTTCAGAAACGTGAAGAAGGTCTGGAGTCACCGACGCCGTCGTACGAAGAAGACTCAAGAACACACATGACATCGCGAAATCAGATTAGGGTTATTTATACACAAAAAACCCACCGCCTCTGTGACGCAAGGATCACATCTAAGACACATCGTGGAGGTTGAACCGTTTCTCTGCAGAAGGTACCGGAAACGTAAAGCCAGTGCAGAGGCGACGATGAAAACGCGACTTAAGGCCACTCTTCTACCAGAGAACGGGCCTTTTAACCGAAGCCCAAAAGAATAGACAAAATTAAGCACGGTTTGTGTAGAGATAAGGACATGTGTCGCCCCTATAAAAAAATACTTTCCACGTGGATATCCTGGAGGGATACCAACATCTTCCCTTTTTATATATACTAGAGATTTTTTCCGCGCTTCGCGCGGATTGTGTCTTATAAATTTATTTTATTTATAATATTATTTGTCGGTTTGTTTCTTTTACATTAATTTTTTGTTTTTCCAATGTTAGTTTTTCTTAATTTAAATTTATATGTTTATAGTTTTTCTTTTTTTCTGGTTGTAGATGGAGAATTATATTTTTTATTGATGGTTTTTGTATGTGACATAAACTTTTTGAAATTTTAAAATAATGTTATATATAGTACAATTAACACATTAAAGAAGAGAAACATATTTAAGCACATTTTATACAGGTTTTATATACATAATTTTAAACATTATATATGTATATATTATAAGTTTGAAACATATAAATGCTTTCTAAAGTTAAATACTTGTTCTGAGTTTACATAACTTATCGAAAGTTTTATCTTTTTTAAATTTAAATCACAGAAAAAAATCAAAAAGTCAGTATAGATGGGTTTTCTTGGGCTTTTAAATCAACACTGAAAATTTACGTGAATCATATAACAACAGTTTTATAAACAACTCGATAAAATTTGACCGAGCCAAAGATTTTCACACAATATGTTCTTTCTTCTTCAAATTGCGAAGAGCCTATAAGCACAAGAAAAAAATCATAATTTTTGTTTTCACTTATACAACATTTTTTTTCCTTTACACACAGAATTTATTACACTGCTATAAACAATTGAGAACTCTATTCATATAAGATTCACATCTATGCATTTTGACAAAGAAGAATTTTAGCCATCTTTAGTTTCGGAATGAATCAACTTCAGTCATATACACTATATTTTCTCTATGATTCAAATCTTACAATTTTAATATATGTGCAGATTTCCATGTGAAAAAACACGCACGCCATCTATCCTTCAACCTATTACTTTTTCCAAAGTAAACACTATAATCCTCGTTTGGTTAGCTCCACAAACTAATCTCTTTGGATCAGTGTAACCTTTCAGAAAATGATAATCTTAACATCTTACAAAAAAACAACAAATATTGACTTATTTATATGAATATATATTATTTTAAATCATTATAGTGGACGAAGAAAGCACCATAATTTGTACAACAAATTTTCTTAGATTCACTTCATCATATTCACCATTTTACCATTTTAATTACATAATTTTATATGAGCTTCTTCACCTTTCCCGGTTATTTTTTCTTTATTTATAACTACAATATAAAGTTATAAACTATATATATATATATATTATAAATTAATAATTTATTTACTCTTAAAGTAACGATTAAAAATAGAACATAATTCAATATAGATATATGATTCTATTAATAAATTAGCAGTTACAAATTTGAAATTTTTAGAAATATCAAAAGTTTTATATTAGTTAATTATCTTCTAAATGACATTTATTTTTAATTTTTTTTGGATGAGAATATTTTGGCTGAGGTGGATAGTCTCAAAAGCCTTGAATTTAGTCCCTTTTATATAGTAGGATAGACTAGGGTTGGCCCGCCCTACGGGCAGGATATTAGTTAATTTGATATTTACTAAATGCTCGAGTTGAAATTTGTTTTAAGATTCAAGAATTTGGTTATCTGTTATGTGTTACTTATTAGTATGAGGTGGTATTGTTGTTTTTCGATTATTCTTGTTTTGATATTGTATCAAATTAACTAATTGTCCAACTCATAATTATAGATGTACAAATGTGGATTTGTGATAAAGTTTGATGACAATACTGTTTTTTTTATTCCTTATTCATAGTGGAGTGTGCATGTGTCAGAAAGAGGCATATATCAACTTTTACGTTTTTGTGTATGGATTTTAAATATATATTATTTTGTATAATGCATACTTGCTCTATAACATTTGCTTGTAGACTAAAAAAATTGTTTTTTATATTTTTAAAAGAGAAAATATTTAGTCTAGAATATAACATGGATATATGTATTGACTATATATAGGAGTTGAGTGTTATTTTAAAATGACATATGTATAGAGGTTTTCATCCATTACTTCACTGACACAAAACATTTATAACTGCAAATACCTTCTTTTAAAAGCAAAACTAATAAAAACGTGTATAAAAGTTGAGTGTTATTTTAAAATGACATATGTATAGAGATTTTTCAACCATTATTTCACTGGCACAAAATATTTATAACTGCAAATACCTTCTTTTAAAAGCAAAACTAATAAAAGCGTGTACAATAAATGTATTTTGATATATATTATATGCATCAAGTTATAAAGGTTGGAAACATTGCAAAACTGTTTGGAGCAAAGTTTTTAACTTCACGATCTTCATCTTGACGTCAGTTCAGTGCTGGCCCTGGCCACAAGCAGAAGAAGCATGGGCTTCCAGCCGACACGATAATAAGTATTTTCGCGGCCACATATTTATAAAAAGTGACTTTAGCCTAGTGGTTCTAAGAGAAATTACCAATGCTGGAGGTGCTGGGTTCAATTACCCCTGACAACATTTTGTTTTATTTTGGCCCCAAATATAAACGGGACACGTGTCACTCCCATAACGTACGACTTGATGACGTGGCATCACAGGAGGGAGGCAAACATATTTTTATATATATAGATATATAGATAGATGTAAGTATTGAAAAAAAAATAAAAAAAATACATTCACACGGCATTCAAAACACATGAAAACATCTAATAAAATGAACTTATATGAGTATATCTCGCTCTTCTAATTATAATAGAAGTACCACAATTAAGAAGCTTCTATTTTTCAATCATTGATTACATCAAAAGCTTAAAATAGATTAGCTTTCCTCTCTAATAACATGATATAAGATAATATTGAGGAAAAATAAGGAAAACATAATGTGATTTTGAGCAAAAATTGAGAAACCTCATCGAATAATCAAGTGATGGTAGTCATTGAAAAAACCTCTAACTGCGATTGCATTAGTTATCTTTATCTGCCTTGTGAAAGTTGTTATGGTTAAGTCATTATCTACTTGGTTTCACATGAGCATGTACGGTCAGAAGATCATTGATTCTCTCTACTACGAGTATTGGGTTGAAGTTTTGTCAGCTTTCCAACCATGTTAATCAGTCAATATTTGCCACAGAACACAGTATCAAAGTTTGCAAATCTAAACCACTACATCTATCATCATGACAGAGAAAGAGAATGATGATTGAAAAAGGTGTAGCGGCTATGATAAAATGTGAATTCAATGTGAGAAGTGAAACATAAAAGATACTTAAGAATGTGGTGAGTGTTAATTAACGGTAAGTTTCACAGTATGTGTATTTATATATATGTTGGAAATTACAAACTTTGATTGAATTTATTTCTTTATTTTGAAGGTTTATTGGTTTGAAAGATCTCAGGCGATTCCTTCGGTATGATGATACTTTGAAGACGTTGGATATCTTCTGAATGACATATGAGGATAATGAGAACATCCGTATCAGTTTATTATATTGATTGAATTCATGTGTGTTTGGAAGATTGAGAACGATATTTGAATTTTATGAGTTTTATTTACACTTTTTGTTTATGTTTTATTTTCAAATTATGGATATGATGAGTGTAACTTATTTTGTTTATGGCATAAGATTTGTAATTTTTTTCTTTTGGTTCTTTTCTTATATCTCTTTGATTTTGAGATGATATTGGGAAAATGTAAGGAAAATTAAAGAAAAAATAATGTGATTTTGAGGAAAAAATAAGAGAAAATGAATGAAATGGATGTTCATTTTTACTGCACATTTCAATAAAGAAAACATTAGGTAAACAAAAAGTACATTAAATCAGCTTTATTCCAAAACTCTAGTTATTACAATAACACAAGTGGTAATGTTGATTGCTACATATATATAACTCAAAACAATAGGATTGAATGGCATAAGGAGATTAGTTTTTTTTTTTAAACCCTTAAATCATCTGTCATCTTTGAACCAGTTAAGTAGCACATAAATTGCAAATCCTAGAGCAGATGCAGCAGAAATAGCAAAGACGGCTACTTGTACAGAGAATGATGAGGCAAAAGCTTCGAGAACAAGTGAATTCCAAGTTATGTACCATAAGGTGGAGTAAACAGAACCAAAGATGGCACCCACCACCACTTGACTGGTCGTGTGAAGCTTCTGAGACACCCTTAACCATGTCTGCATACAATTTAACATCAGTATTAAGTGAATGATTTTGTTTATATATGATTCTACTCTAAGTTTTGACTTAAACTTACAAAGTAAGAAGCCAATGCGAGGATGAGTCCGCTGAGGAACAGAGAGAGTTCGTTGGTTCCAAGCCACTCCACAACTGCGGAAATGCCGAGTAAAATCATTTTTTCAAGAGATGACCCAAATGCAAGTAGAAACAGAGATGGAAGAATTGAGTAGCTGCTGCTGACCAGAGAAGATGGTAAAGACAGAGATGAAAGAAATGGACTGAGCATGAGAAGATGGCATCCCAGGATCAGAACGCAATGTGGCAACCGGTCTCTCTTGGTTAAGTATGCGTTTGAGAGCTGCCGAGAGAGCTGAATTGGAAATGGATCCGATGACAGCCCACAAGGCTGCACCATCGTGTCGTAGAAGCAGAACAGATCCAAACAAACCAGCAACAACCCATTTGCTCTGTCATCTTTGAAGAATTAAGTTACCAAAATTCAAAAAAAATAAAAAAATAATTCGAATACCAACCAGACGATTAGCGACGGCGTTGATCCCATCGGAGACCAAATCGTTGGTCGGGTTATTAATGAAAGCATCTTGCTCGAGCGCCTGAAACCGTTCTTCTTCGCCATCTCTCCGAGCATGAGTTTTGACTAAATCGGCCATGGTTTGAGGGGCTGAGACAGACCAAAATCTCCTTCTTCGACCGGAAGTAAGGTAAGCGGGAGCAGAGGATGGACCAAAACAGAAACTGCAGGTGAGTTTGTGGAAGGTAACAAGAGATGATGACGCTGCCATAATCCAAAGATAAAGAGAAAGTCCACCTAAAAAGTCAAATGGCTATAAGATTAAAAAAAAGACTCTAGGAACAAATCGTAAAGACAGAACACATTATTACTTGTTTTTGTCTGTTGCAACTTGCAAGGGTGTCTCGTCGGAAGTTGTGGTTATGATCACAACAGAGCAGAGATATACTATGTTCATTACCATCATTGGATTTGGATCATTTCATTAAGAACTATGATCGTTTGCTATACATCTTGCGTTCGTTATAATTAGCCCATATCACGTGCTTCAAATAGGCCCATTTCTTGTTCTTGTGATGGCAAGGAATTTGTTTTTTTTTCTTAACCAATGGAGATGGTAGAAAAAAAAAGGAAAAAAAATTGATGTTATCAAGTTGAAACCGGAATATAACCTAAATAATGCATTAACGGTGAGAAAGCCTGTGTACACGTCGTTTATGCTTCAGAATATTATACATGTCTCTTCGTTTCACAACATTGTTGCTTATTTCCGTATTTTCTACACACTCACTAGTCTACATAGTGGCGGAGCCAGAAATTTTTTATACCGGAGTCATAATTTTTTTTTTTCAAAAACATAATTTATAAACCATTAAAAACTACAAATTATAACTTTAATTTTTAATGTATTGTAATTATTTTAGTAGGATTATATATTTTGTGGGGTCAAATTATATATTTTAATAGGGTCAATAATTTTTTTCTTAAACAAAAACAAATATATTTAAAAAAAATAGTGGGGTCAGCTGACCCCACTTCTCCTTCACTACCTCCGCCCCTGAGTCTACATGTGATGTATATATACAAATTATTTTGTATACGCTATATGAAAGTTCGTCTAAACAAGGCCGTAGAGGCCAGAGGAGTACAGGGGGACGTGCCCCCAACTATTTTTTTTTTAATTTTCTTTAACAAATGCTATTAATGTGAATATAAGTACCTCCCATCTCAAAAAAAAAGATACACCGAAATTTTTTTTGTGCCCCTATTAAATCTAATTTTGCATCCACCCCTTGTCGAAGCCGTGGATACCACCTTCCATCGTAATAATTTCATCCTTCTCTTGTTATCCTTCTCTTTTTTCACTAAGCTTATGTATCATAAGTCTTTTCTTTTGTAAGTTAATGCTTGGTTGATTATAAGACATGTCTCATCATATTTTTTTTTCAAATTTCATGGTTGTTAAACCATACATTTTATGTTCACTTTTTTTATAAAAAAGAATATGCTTAACAAACTTTTCAAAGGGAAAATAAAAACTAAAGACATAATAATTTTTTTGACCAATTGAAATACTATAATCTTTATATTGTTTTATATATTCATTCTGATGTATAAATAGATTATCTCCCACATACAAGTTTTTCTATTGAACTCACGTAACTATATATTCTTTTATTCATAAATAATTAAAATTCTGATTATGTGAATGATTGGTTAGTCTGTAACTTTTAAAAAAAATTCTGAAGAATTTAATCGATATTTTTTTGATGTATTACTATTTGATATAAGCTGTAAAGGTTAAATGAAAAAATATTTTTACAATTATATTTTTTTCTGTCACATTTAGACATTTTTGTCTATAAATTTAAAACTAAATAAATGTAATTTTTATAATCATAGATAAAAATTAAAGTGAAAAATATTTGTTACAGTCCAACTAATCACTCAAATATGTCAATTTCTAAAGTGATAAAATCATCAAATATTTTAAACACAAATAAAAGATAAGCTAAGAAAATCCATATGTTTATTCTTTTGAGGGACGTAATTAATTTCACTCTTCAGAAATGGTCTACTCTCTTCATAATATCACTTTTTGTTTGTTAGGATAATCTTTTCATTCATCACATTATGGACAATGGACTCGTTGATAATCATGTGTGAGTTAGTTTTCGTGTCGAAATTTTGAAGGATATTTAATATCTATGACTAATATTTTAATAAACAAAATAAACCCCTAACAAGGCTGCAGGTTATATAAGTTACACGAGGTTATTAGTATAGATGACTATATTTTAATAAGCAAATTAAACCCCGCTGCAGATAAGATAAATTACCCGAGATTAGAAACTGCATGTAGACAGTCAGCTGGGTTGGAGTGTATGGCTTGCCACACGCCAGAGCACACAGAGCGTCTTGTCATTAAAGGTAAAAACTGAATGTCGTTTTTCCTTAAATATATATGTATTCAAAGATGTCATGATGCGTCCATCGCTCTGTCAATCTCAATCTATAAAGTACAGTTTAACGCAATGTTGTGGTCAGACAATGAAGAAGACTTTGAGTCAAATAAAATAGATATCAGAGTGAAAACTGAAAAAGGGTTTAATACTACGGTACCGTGCAGAAAATAGTCCTGAAATTGATGATGATTTTGTCACTGACCACATAGCCTACAGTGGTCAAAGTCTTGAATCAGCACCCCAACATTGAAAACAATCTTCTGCCATGCGTCCCTACTCATCTCCTCCTATAAATTATATATGGTACTTACTATATTTTTACCAAATTTGAATACGATAAATCCCTGAATTTTACAAATCTACGCGTGCGTGCAAGTGTGCGTCTGTGGATAGAAGAATGATGCTTCGGAATAGTATTACAGCATGTAATTTACATGCGCATAATTTTAAAGGGAACTATTTAACGGAAGCAAATATATCCATACTATATACATATCATGGGTCGAGCCAGCCTGTATATCCAATAACTTTTTTCTATTTTAAACTTTCTTTTGTTCGAATTATCTACTAATTAGCACCATTATTATTCGAAAGTAGGGCTGTTCAATATGGTAAAACTGAACCGTACCGAACCGAACCGAAATAGACAATATGGTTTGGTTTTGGTATATACCATATAAACCGAATGGATATAATTTTATAAAAACCGTAGGATTTGGATATGGTTTGGTATATAACCGATTAAACCGAATAAACCGAACAAAACCGATTAAAAGTAGAAACATGTAAATATGTATCTATTTTATAACAATACATGAAAATCTATTTGTTACATAAGTTAAATTTGTGTTAATAACTATTACCATAATTTTATAGTAATAAAAAACCTTAATTTGTAAAACGTTTGAACTATAACTAAATAACAATACATCGCAATTCATACATCTTATTTTCTAAGTCTTTTTTTTTATCTTTTTGATTTATTTTAGTCTTCACTAAATTAATATGAAGATTATAAATTTGATGGACAATAATTAATGGAAAATTTTCAATTGAAAAAGTATAACTTTAACGAACACTAAATATGGAAGAGTGGGAAAACTTTTCTTTCATGTTTCTATTTTGTTTCATATTTTTATTTTCAAAATTTCAAGCTTTGATTTTAGTTATATATTTGATTATTTTATTTGATGGTAGAGGCATTTTTACTTTTTTGTTCATTTATTTGAACATGTAATATATTTTTAATAAATGACTGTATTGACAATATGACTCTAAAATTCATATAATATGATCTCAAACAAAATAATTATGTTTTTTGGTATAAAACCGAATAAACCGAAAACCGACGGTATATAAACCGAACCGAACCGAAGTAAATATGGATTTAGAATGGTAGTTATATTTTACTAACCGAAATACCGAAAACCGAAAAAAACCGAACCGAAACCGAACCGATATCCGGATTGAACACCCCTATTCGAAAGGTTTCTTGTGATTTTGATGATTTATGGAAAAGTTAGCGATTTTAAAAAACTTTATATTTATGGTTTTATATCTGTTATAGGTTTGCCGTGTTGGTGATAATTTTCCGCAAATGCTAATTAAATTATTGTGTAAGTACTATAAGCGCGAATAATTTATCATGTTCTTAAAAATATACATGCAAGAGGATTAAGTTCCTCTTAATTGCGTCTTTAGTTAAGGAATCAATTCTGCATGTAAGTGATAGTATAATACTGTTGTCCAATAATTTGTCGTCCGACTAATAACGATTTTTTTTTTGAACATTCACTAATAACGATTTTGATAGTAAATAACATTCTTCTTTCATTAACTACAAGCAATACAGTATGTATATTTTTAAAACAATCCAATCGAGATATTGTTCCTTAGTTGTGGCGATCGAAATGAGAGCGTCAATAAGTATATTTAGTCTCACTTGACATTGAATTCATCAACTGATCCAAATTTTGTCATTTTCTCAATTAAATTAATTAGTTGTAACTTGTAAATGTCGCGTTGAACAATAATTCTTGTGTGTTTTCTCCCATCCGGTCAACTGTCCGATCCCCACCTAGTCATCGACATACTATAATATTGTTTTATTTCCAGGAAGGAATCATGCATATACAAATGCTCATTATAATATTGTTTTATTTCCAGGAAGGAATCATGCATATACAAATGCTCATTTATCATTATTGTCATGGAAAATAAACTAGTAAAAGGTAACTGAAAAAGAAGATAGAGGATACCTGAAGATGGAGCATTTTTTTTGAAGATGGAGCATAGAGCTAAAAAAAATATTGATAACGTAAATGAGACGGTGTAATCACGGGAAAGAAAAAGAATTGCTAAGCAAATACTAGAAACTGGACTTATAAACAAAACGGTGAAATGCACGAGAAAGGATTAGAGAGTTTAAGCAAAGACGAAGTGGTACACACTCTAACAGCGGTGGTTTATACGGATGCCATACGCATCACGTGAAGAAGAAAACACACACGCTGATTCTTATTTGTTACGCAACTTTTTACGACTTTGCTCTGTTCAGTTATGTTTTGTTGCCTTTACATTTCTGTATTTGATAATAGATGCATGTATGAGTTTTGAAAGTCGTGAGATGTGAATCATTTATACAGCAAACAAAAAAAATATGTTTAAAATGAAATTCTGATTAACGGTATGTATAACTGCAGAATGACCTTTCGTTGTAAAAAAATCCGGGATACATAACTGCTACTTTTAAAACATATTCAATGTATTTTGCTACAAATTTTAAAATATGTTTTCGTTGTAAAAAAAACCCGGTATATATAACTGCTAGCCATTAATATCAAATGACCTTTCTTTTAAAACATACTAGATTTTTTAACCGCGCGTAGATATTATATGTATTTTTCAATTCTAAAAAAAATAATGTATAATATTGTATTACATTATTTAAAGAATATAAAATAAGACTACATAACATAAATATATTTTTTTAAAAATTTTCTTTATGGAAATCATTATGTTGTTTGATTGTTGCACTTAATTCACATATTTGCATAGTTATTTGTGAGAGATATATAACTATATTTTTATTATCAGTAAATAATATATATTTATTATATAATATAAAAAAATAAAATTATTTACTTTTAAAACAAACTTGTCTTATGTTAGGGACTCAGTTATAGATATATCATATTCAAATGAGACATTTTTACAGTTATCAATCTTCTTAACAGTCAAGAAACAAATCTGAATATCAAAACAATATCTCATACGATCTCTTTGTGGAATAACTGCTCTGAAGAAATTGAATTTAGGCATCAAAAATGACTGGAAATGGATGTGCAGATGTGTTATCTAAGTTAGCTTTACAAAATACTATTCATAGTTCATATATCATTTATGTCCATCCTATTTTTTTGTCCATACTTTTTTAAACATCTTGAAATAACTGATGTTAATTAATAATAAACTTTTGGCTGGCAAAAAAAAAAAATTTGTCTAATTATCGCTTAATTTGTCTAACTGATATATATGTATTTATCAATTCTAAAAAAAATAATGCATAATATTGTATTACATTATTTAAAGAATATAAAATAAGACTACCTAACATAAATATATTTTTTAAAATTTTCTTTGTGGAAATCATTATGTTGTTTGATTGTTGTATTTGATTCACATATTTGCATAGATATTTGTGATAGATGAATAACTATATTTTTATTATCAGTAAATAATATATATGTATTATATAATATAAAAAAAACAAAATTATTTACTTTTTAAACAAAGTTGTCTCATGTTAGGGATTCGGTTATAGACATATAATATTCGAATGAGACATTTTTACAGTTATCAATCTTCTTAACAGTCAAGAAACAAATCTGAATATCAAAACAATATCTCATATGATCTCTTTGTGGAATAACTGCTCTTAAGAAATTGAATTTATGCATCAAAAAAGACTGAAAATGATGTGCAGATATGTTATCTAAGTCAACTTTACAAAGTACTACTATTCATAGTTCATATATCATTTAAGTCAATCCTTTCTTAAACATCTTGAAATAACTGATGCTAATTAATAATAAAATTTTGGCTGGCAAAAAAAATCAAATTTGTCTAATTATCGCTTAAATATTTTATTAATATTGTCTAAAAACCTTTTAATTGATATCATAGTTTATTTTTTATTAGTTTTTTTGTTAATTTTAGAGTTTTTTTTGTATTTAAGATTTTTTCCATATTAAGCTTATATTTCTTTCACATAATATATATATATGTCATAAAAATTACCATCAAATCAGTTTTACTTATTTATTATTTTGTTTTTAATGAAAATACACTTTTTAAATAATTTAATTTAAAATAAAATTATATATATTAACTTGTTGTATTCTAACAATTTGATTGACTTAATTAATTTTCTTTGGTGGATAACTTAAAAAGTTTTTATATGAATCAGAGAAAACAAACTTATGTTGTTATATTATATTTATTTGTGTATATGGAATCTATATATAATGCTAGTGTAATAAAAAAAGAACATTATTTTTTTGTAACTTCAAAAAGATACATTATTACAATTTGAAATTAATCAAAATTGAATAAAATGGTAATTAAATAAATCTAATTGTTTTTTTTATCTTGTTTAGTTGGATTCTCGTGAAAAGAAATCAATAGGTTAAACAAATATTTCAAAATTTGTTGTGTTATTGTTTTGTCTATAAATTACAAAATTTATTGAATTGATATATTTAATTATTGCATCCTTAAATAATATTTTATTAAGACATTAGAGAACTATGTTTTGAGTTGTTTTGTCAAAATTGTACAAAAATCTATGCTTTTTCATATTTGTCACGAAAATTTATATGTTAAACTTAATTTTACAAAATTCTTAACTTTGTCACGAAAACAAAAATCTATGCTTTTTCATATTTGTCAAGGTTCTCACACTTTCAAAGAATATATTAGCTTAGTCACTTACTTATTTTTTTTTTTACAAAACAAAGTATCGGAGTCTTGAAAATTGAATCCATATTATTGTAAATGTACATAAGAGTTTATGATTACATATTTAGTGATTCTTGTATATGTGTCCAAGAAAGTTTCAATGACTTAGTGGTATCTGACTTATATTTATGTCATACTAACCCGGGTTCGATCCTTTCTTTTGCATTATTTTTTCATTTTTTACGAAAAAATAAATGAAATGACATGGCAACTTCGGACTCTCTGATTGGATGATTTTTTGTGCCTACGTGGACACTCTAAGAGGAGCTTATACCCCCCCCCCCCCCCCCTTTTAGTATAGTATAGATTCAATGTATTTTGCTAATTTTTATTTTAGACAAAACCTTACAATAGAGTTGAAATTTTATTCAATATATCCTTAAGAATATCATTTCTATAAGTATAGAAGAAAATAGATAAATGTTAGTTTTTCCTTCAAATATAGAGGAAAATAGTAATACTATTTTAGAAAAAGAAAAAAAAATTAGGTTAAAGTACAAATATATCTAAATGTTATTGAGATAAATATAGAAATGAGTTATAGACGTTTTTATCACCTTATTTTCAAAAGTGAGTAGTAGTTGTAACTTGTATGATGATTACTGCAAAATGTATTATCTTTATCACCTTATTTTCAAAAGTACACAAATTGACTGCTTATTAATAATTGGATATTAGAAGGAGATATATATTATAATAGGTACAAGTGGTGTGTTACATTTGGAAGAATAATTGGAATATATATCCAAGTTAGATATATATATATCTGTGACAAAAAAAAAAAAAGTTAGATATATATAAAAAAAGAAGAAGAGGGAAAGTGACAATTATTTGAAGAAAATAAAAAAGGAGTCTGGACTGGGAGTGGAGAGATGAGTCTATAAATGAGAGAGATATGTGGGGAGAGGCGCACGCTCCACTTTTCTCCATCTAAAGAGTCACTCTCTTTTCTTACACACTACTCTAATCAAATCATCCTTTCTCTCAGAAAAAAAATGGACCCACTCGATTTCGACAGCGTGAAAGCAGAGAAAGCCAAGGCGTTGCGGCGTTACAACAGTTTCCACAGAGTCGGCCGTTTCTTCCGCGCTGCTGAGGTTTGCGTAGCCATCCTCTTCCTCTTTTGGACGTTTTCCCGCCTTCCTTTCGCCGTCCAAATCTCCCGAGAGTTTCTCCGCCGTATCGCCGGCGTTGTATCCACTCCTCTCTTCGTCTTCCTCCTCGGGAACTGCATCGTCGTCCTTCTCCTCACCAAATCATCTCAAGAGGATAACGACAGAGGTTCTTCTGCCCTAAACGCAGACACAGATATATACGAGGCGTTGGTCAGATCTGTTGAGAATCAATACAAAGAAGCAGATGAGTTGGAAGAGAAGATCGTTTACGATGACAAAGAGGTGATCGTCATTGATTTGATGAGTTCAGATATTCCTCGTGAAGAAAACAATAAGCTCAAGGTGTATGGAAGAAGCAAATCCGACATAAAGCAGACTAGTGCAGATGATGATGATCATATGGTGGTGATCCCTAAACCTTCTTCTCTCCAGAGATCGGAGACTGAAAAGTGCATGAGAATCGGCCATAATAATAATAAGAATGATAAGAATAGTTATGCAGAGGATAACCTAGCAACGAAGAGTTTCAGAAAACGATCGAAGCTTTCATTGCCAAACAGCTGATATTTCGTCGCCAAGAATCTTTATCCGTCGTTGTCCACAACAAAGCCTAACCAATATTATAAAAAATGGCATCTGGTTCTCTCCCCGCCAAAGTTAAAAAATCAACCACATGGAATCTTATTTCAATATTCCAGTTAGTGTGTACAAATCTCATCTCTACTCTCTCTCTCTCTCTCTCTATGTACAGTTGTAATTAGTTGCTTATCATGGATGGAAGATATATAATTATATATCTTGTACGTTGTTTGTTATAGTTAGTGAGTGTCACTTCGTTTCCTCAGTTTGATGATACAAAACTTGAAAGTAGACTTGTTGTCTCGTGACTATGATAACTATCTCTTTTTTCAGTTTTTGTTTAATTATAAAAAACTTTGATCAGTGTCTGTCTTTTTGTCTTCGCATTAGACCTTACATCCGAAAGAAAAAACTAAACAAAAAAAATCAACAATTACGTCAATAAACAAATAGTATCTATCTACATATCCTAAATTACACTACTTAACATGTATTTTAGGAATAGTATATAGACCATCTCCATAATCTTCGAATTTTTTACATCAAATCTGCAGGGCATGACCTTTTTTAGCACGATCCAATCACTTGATCAATGATATATGTGTGCCCGTTTAATAGTTTATTCAGTCTCGCACTTACTTTTCTTCATATACAGTATTTTCCTCATAATAGCGTTTTTTGGACTTTTACATCAACTAAGTCGCACGCCTGAAATAATTAATCATGCAAGAAATATCTATTACGTCCTCCAGATGGATGTGACCATGCATGCAACATCCTAACGATTATATACTAATTATCCAAAAAAAAAAATCTCAGCTGTATCGTATTCAGATACAAGCATAGACACTGGCACACAAGGTGTGGTTATAGTAATGGAAAACTAGATGTTGTGTACTTGTGTTAAAGGAAGTTGACAATGGCGATAGTAAACGGGATATATGTAGTGGGATTAGTAATAATCCAAAAGATAGTAATGGAAAACTAGATGTTGTGTTAAAGGAAATTAACAAGATAGTAAATGGATATATATGTATTGGGATTGGTAATAATCGAAAAGAGAGTGCATGCCTAATTATTTTTATATAGTAAATCAAAGGAAGCTTCATTCTAATGCTTCATGGCAATATGATTGATGGTCTAGTAAGTCATCTCAGTGATCTACAAGTCTTCGACTGTAAGCTTAAAAGAAGTTAAGAAACTCAATCAAATTTAAAATAGTAGTACTAATTTGCTGAAGCTGCCGTGTTTCTGGTGGGTACTGGCACCAATCATAGTGCAATAATTTCGAATGCAAAAAAGTTTTAAGAAAATTTCACTTTTTATGCAGACACCTACGCATAAAAATTAAGAAGAAAAGTGACTTTATTTTTCACTTAGTCCCGTAATCTCTGCTCGACAAGAATAAAAGTCGGTTCTTTTACCCAGCTTTTCTCCGATATCAAGCCGATCCATCTTGTGCATGATATTATTTTTAAATAATTTTGTTTGATTTTGACTCTTGCTGGGTTATTGATCGTTGCATTTAGTTTTTAATTCGTACAGGCCGACACTTTTAAATTAGGAGTAATCATGATCATTCCACCACCAACAGTGATTGCTATTGGTGTTTTTGGATTTGTCATTAAGCAACTTTACCATCAATAGGCCTTTTTCTAACACAACCTAATTTATTTTATTTTCTTTTGCTAAAATACATATTACTGCATAAAATATTTATTAATATAAATTATGAAAATAGTTACAAAAATAATTGTTCAAATATTTTTTATATATTCAATAAAGATCCATAACATCATGCGAGTCCCAAAATAAATACTCTATTTGCATTATATTAACAATGTATATAGTATATTTAATCTCATTAATATGCAAAAATCACATTTTTCTATGAATCAAATTGGAAGCATTTTTTGTTCAAAAACAAAATTGAAAACATTTTGATACAAAATATTTTTTTTTGACTAATCAGTATCGTTACGTGTTCATACGCCAACGTGCGTCGTACCGGACCCTGCCCACCTACTGGTGATACGTTGCTAGAAATGATATATCTTACACTTTTCGTTTTTATCCTAGAGTTCGATTATTTGTGTGCCTATCCAATAGTAGTGATAGTGGACGGCTCTCGGATGCAAACACATTTTGGATTCAATCTTCCTGCTACGAAAACTAAGTAACATTATTCTACTCACTACAGATAAAAATACGTCTGTATGAAAACATGAGAAAAGGTCTGTCGTGGGCTACACCTCCCATCCGGAAGTTAGATCAGTGTTCTTAATAGATCCGTGTTTAACCTTTTTTTCTTCAAAAAAAAATACAAATAACAGAAATGGTTTTATTAATAAAACTGAATGCCTACTTACACTGTAATCCACATGCATTTCATACATAGGGTTTGAAGTAACAAAAGAAAAAACATAAAGAAGACAATAAATTGATTGGACATGTCATTTTGAGTACTCAACTCTCTGTTTCACTTAAACGTGTGTACCTTAATTAAGCCTATTCCTGAATTTTTGACTATATAAGAGATATACGATGTTTACATAGATATCATATCAATATCATGGACAAAAAACTTAAAATTAATTAAAATACTTGAATAGCGATATTATTGATAAGCACACATCAAATATACACTGTTCACCCATATATTTAGTTATCTTAACTATCCAATATTAATCCCAAGAACCTGTTTGATTATATACGTATTCTATTATAAGAGAAAGAAAAAGAAGCAAATCCTAGAAAGTGAAACAGATAATGAGTGAAGCGCGGCACGAAAGTCTACTTCAGCGTAATTTCTTTTAGGCGTAACCAAGCAGGCTTCTGCTACGAATACTCAACACTACGATACCTGCGTGGTTTATAATGAGCCTAGAAATGTTGTGATTTCAGATGGTTCAATAGTGCCCGTGTTTCCGTTGTCCAAGCTAAATTTTGGTGAAGTGGACTTTATTTTTTTCCTAGACCCGTGGTCAAATGATAAAAAAAACAGTTGCATTAAATGTAGTACAGTTTGATTGAATGAAATTTTACATTCATTGAAAAAAAAAAACTTTAGGACATCAACACGTTTTATGCTCGATTCGCTTGATGGCCGAAACCGAACACTTATACGAATATGTATTTCTGTTTACAGCTCATTCACATACCCAAAACGAAGATCTATCTCTCCATAAATTTGGTATACCCCAAGGTTAATTAAAAAAAATTGTGTGTTCGTATGCTACCATCACTTTTCGTTATCTTCATTTTTTTTTTGTAACTGTTTTCGTTATCTTCATACGTTTAAAATATGAGAATTCTAACAATTTGAAAATTAATATCGATTTTATAGCCTAAAATTATACAGATATACTATATAACATAACTATAATATGTAGAAGTCCGATGTAATTTACGTGTTTTGCATGCCAGGATTTACGTGGCGTGGCGTATAGTAGAAAACATGAAAATAGTTACATAAATAGAATATGCGAGCCGTCGAAAGAAAAAAAAAAAGAGATTTTTTATAGTTTCAAGCCGATGGCGGGAGGTTTCTATAGCTCCGTTATCGGCTTGTTTGATTCGTTCTGCTTCTCTTTCTTTGATTTGATTTACTCCTCGTTACTTGGTTTGTTTGATTGCCAATTTGTTTTAAATCTGGCAAAGTTTTTTATTCTTCTTTTGTATGCTTCTTCCAATGGATTTGGAGAGATAAAAGTTTCGGTTCAATTGAACCGTTTAGAAAAGGTAATTGACAGATCTACTGCAGATGGTGGCGACGGATCTTACCGGCTTCAATCGTTGATGGTTCTTCATGTGACAGTGATGGAGTTCTTGCTGCAAACTATGGTTACTTCAAAAAGCAGCATCAAATTCTATGGAACGGTAATCTCTTTGAAGCTGCTTGTTTCCCCGCAATAGTCTCCATTTTGTACGTACATTCATCTTACAGTCTTCATTGGCTCTCTAAGGTCTTACATATTTATTTCCATCCGTTTTATAAGTAAAAGGATACATATATGGATCTAACAATGGAATTGTGTGGGTTTATAATTAAGGTTCCCCAAGGACTTGAGAAGAATACCTCGAGTGTGTACATAACAACTTCAAGCCTTCCTAGTGCATACGAGGCTTACTTGAATCAATTTCAAAGAGACTTTGGAACATTTCTAAGAATGCGTTCTGAAGAGATGGTTTGTAAATGGACGCATGGTTCTCACTTTCATTGGTAGAAACACTCTTGATGATCCACTCTATAGAGATTGTTGTCACTTTTGGACACTGCTATCTGAATCTATGCGCGACCTAGTCTTTGAGGTAACTTATATATATATTTAGCTAATTAATGGTTTATATAAGATTATTCGATCCTGTTAATATATATATATATAGGATATTGTGAGTGCATCAAAGGTTGAGTCATTCAACATGCCGTTTTATGATCTAAGCAAAGAAGAAGTGAATGAGGTGATTCAAAACGAAGGCTCCTTTGAGATCAATGACTTGGAAATTCATGGATTTGATCTCGGCCAGAGTAGTAGTAACCACGAGGAATGTAAAGCAGGGGAAAAGGAAGCCAAATGTATCAGAGCGGTGAGTGAATCGATGCTTGCAGCGCACTTCGGGGATGATATTATTGACGCATTGTTTAACAAGTTATGCATACCATGCGTCCTAACTTGCTGGCTGCACTAGCAAAACGACAGTTACTCTTGTCGTTTCCTTGATTAGAAAATAATAATTTCATTATATATTGCCCTTGTAATTTGGTCCCATCAACATCTTTTTCGTCTCTCACTCCTATCAGATGAGAATCTATACTATACTATTATTTACGAAGTAAATTTTTGCAACAAAGCTCTCACGTTAAAAGTTAGAGCAGTTAATATCATTTATACCCTTAATGAATAATTATATAAATTAGTCAAATAAAAACGAATTTCAAATCTATCTTACTAAATAAATAATTAAAATTAATAATAAATCGTTTATACCTTTAATAAATAAATTATATAAATTAGTCAAAAATAAAAACGAATTTAAAATATATCTGATTAAATAGGTGATTAAAATTAATAATAAGAAGTATTATCTAAAATATAAATAATTTAAAACGAAATTCTATTAATACTATTATATTATATATTATATTAGATAATTGACTATAAATAAATATAATAAAATTTTCAAAAATAAAAACATGTTTTAAAACATAAGATCATTCAATTTAAAGGCTTCTACACCCAGGTCTGGGGTTCGAATCCCAGACTATGCAATTTATTGCAGATTACAGGAAATCCAGGTTTCAAGTCCCGGAGAGAGCGGTTTATTAAACAATTATGCAGACTACAGAGGAAAGACTTGTAAGGGATCTTCAACATGGTGCAAGTAAATCTGGTCAGACGTGGATCTTCATAGGACGGCTCAAGTGATGCAGTTAGGCGTAGGTCTTCATAAGGCAGGTAGTATTGTCGGTTGTCGAATCGTCTATGTAATCTTTCCTATATCATAATTGTAAGATCATAATAAATCAGCGTTAAAAAAAAACATAAGATTATTCTTAGATATATTCTGTTGTTATCTGAATATAGTATTTTATTATAAAATTTATAGTTAGATATAAAACAATTTATAGTTAAATGTTAATCAGACGAATAAATATATTTTCTAAAATATATGTGAATGTTTTTAAAATTTAACACAACAATAAGCAAATTTATTTTTAAAATTTAAAATTTGATAATTGAATATACATTAATAATATTTTGTTTATATGTTATATTTGATAATTGATATAAGTAAATATAATAAAATTTTCAAAAATAAAATATATTTTGAAAACATAAGATAATTCTTAAATATGTTGTGTTTTATCTGAAATAATATTTTTATTATAAAATATAAAATTTGTTTGATTTATCTTTTTAAAAACATAGTTAATAATTTATTATATTGATTTAGATTTAATAGTTATAAAAAAATAAATATCTATAAGACTACTATGCCCGCATGTGCGGGCAGAACACCTAGTATTTATGATAAAATAAAGAATTTGGAAAAATATGGAGCAAATAATTTTAACACAAAATAAGGCTGAAATATGCAAATCGTTAAAGAAATAAACTTTGGGCCCATTATTTATATAACATAAAAAATCGAGGGCTTCACTGTCATAAACAATACTCTAAAGGGTAATTTCGAAATAAATAAAAGAGTTGGATCATCCTGAAATATATGAACGAATAGGGAGAGTTAGGTAATCTATAGCGGCAAATCGGTAGAACAACAGAAACTCCATGCCAAATACGATAAAATCGAAAATATACAAAAACAGATCGGGGATGATGCCACCAACCGACAAAAGCAGGTATGAATATGAGCGAGTGATGTACTGATGTGTAGTGAAGAGACGTCGCCACGATTCAACAGAGATAACGATCTCACTTCAGTCAACAGGATCGAGAGCAATCACCAAGTTTCCATTCACTTAAAGAAAAGTGTGTTTGTTTGTTTGTTTTGTAATTCTATAATAATCCGACAACGACGGCGATGCCAGGCGGAACATTCCGAGTCTTCTGTGTCGGAACAGCCGACACGAAGCTCGATGAGCTACGGTTCCTTGCCGGATCAGTTCGATCAAACATCGGGGCCTTCTCCAACAGCAACTCATCTCCCAAGGTACACTCGAGTGGATCATAAAACAGTCTGGTTTGTGATCTCTTTCTTCTGACATGTTAATTAGTTCGATCAGGTTGAGGTTGTGATTGTGGACGTTTCGGCCAGTCCTGATCATAAGGAAGTGGAGAATGTCCCCGACTTTGCATTCGTTAAAAGAGATCAACTTCTATCATCAGCCAAACTTCCAGACGATAGAGGCAAGGCCGTTGCTATAATGAGCCAATGCCTTGAGAGTTTTCTTAAGCTAGCCGTTGAGGATAACTCTCTCGCTGGGGCTATTGGCCTCGGCGGGAGCGGAGGAACGTCTCTCATCTCCTCCGCTTTCAGGTCTCTCCCCATCGGCGTACCAAAGGCCATTGTCTCCACAGTGGCCAGCGGTCAAACCGAGCCTTACGTTGGGACCTCTGATCTGGTTTTGATCCCTTCCGTGGTCGATGTCTGCGGTCTCAACAGCGTTAGCAAAGTTGTTTTTTCAAATGCCGCCGCTTCTTTCGCCGGTATGGTTCTCGGGAGGCTTACAATCTCCCCCGCTAGCGACGACAACAAGGGAAAATGTACTGTGGGGATCACTATGTTCGGGGTGACGACTCCCTGCGTCAACGCTGTTCAGCGAATATTAACAAGGCAAGGTTACGAGACGCTCGTGTTTCACGCCACGGGTGTAGGTGGCAGAGCGATGGAGTCTTTGGTTGAGCAAGGGTTTATTCAGGGAGTGATAGATGTTACAACAACCGAGGTTGCGGACCATGTGGTCGGAGGAGTGATGGCGTGCGATAGTTCCCGTTTCGATGTTATCATAGAGAAAGGAATACCGTTGGTGTTAAGTGTAGGGGCCTTAGACATGGTCAACTTTGGTGGCAAAGATACTATACCTTCTCATTTCCAAACAAGAAAGATTCATGTTCACAATGAACAGGTGAGTAAGTTTCTTCTTTGAGTTTTTCTTCTTCTGTTTTTTTAGTAATAATAGGTGAGTATGTTTGTTTGTTTCTGTCTTTGGCAGGTTTCTCTTATAAGAACAACAGTAGAAGAGAACAAAAAGTTTGCAAGGTTTATCGCAGATAAACTGAATAAATCAAAATCAAAAGTGAGGGTTTGCCTTCCGGAGAAAGGCGTCTCAGCACTGGATGCTCCAGGGATGCCTTTCTGGGATCCAGAAGCCAGTGGCACTCTCGTAAATGAACTGCAAAGTCTTATTCATGCAAATGAAGACAGACAGGTTTATTTCCTTATTCAACTAAATAATCTTGTTTGTCTTCACTTGCTTGTATAATGAAAGGTTGTCTTGTTTGACAGGTCAATAAATATCCATACCACATCAATGACCCTGAGTTTGCAGAGGCATTGGTTGCTTCATTTCTCGATATCTGTCCTACAACCTTCGCACCCCGCTCTGAGGGATGCTCTGAAACGGCTTCAACTAGAGAGCCTGATGTGCCTAAGCCTGAAAGGATTCCATACAGTCCTAAAAGTTTCCCCAATGCAAAACCAGGTTTCGTTTTTTCCTTTTCCTATTTGATAAGGAGTTGGATGTTTGGACTAAAAAGCTTTTACTTAATCATCATGATTGGGGTCCAGAAACACTAGAACGAACTCAGAGCATTTTGGGAAGGCTGAGAGATCAAATAAAGAAGGGAGTAGCAATAATAGGGGGAGGAGCTGGGACGGGAATATCTGCAAAGTTTGAGGAAGCTGGTGGGATTGATCTGATAGTGATATACAACTCTGGACGTTTCCGGATGGCTGGAAGAGGATCTTTAGCTGGCTTACTTCCATTCGCTGATGCCAATGCTGTCGTCCTCGAAATGGCTAATGAAGTTTTGCCTGTTAAGTGTTTCTTCTTACTCAATGAGCAAAAACATCTCTTTTCCCGTTACTTACTCATGGCTCTTTATCCAGGTAGTGAAGGCTGTGCCTGTTCTTGCTGGGGTATGCGCTACTGATCCATTTCGACGTATGGACTATTTTCTGAAGCAGTTGGAGTCCATTGGCTTCGTTGGGGTCCAGAACTTTCCAACCGTCGGTCTATTTGACGGTAATTTTAGACAAAATCTTGAGGAGACCGGAATGGGATATGGGTAAGCTAGCTACAAACCTTTTCAAGAATCACTTGTGTGAGTTTGTTTAAATTTCTCTCCAATTAATGGTCGGGTGGTTGCAGGCTGGAAGTTGAGATGATCGCAGAGGCGCATAGAATGGGGCTGTTGACGACTCCATATGCTTTCAACCCAAAAGAAGGAGAAGAGATGGCGAAAGCAGGAGCTGATATAATAGTAGCACACATGGGTCTCACTACATCTGGGAATATCGGGGCGAAGACCGCAGTGTCGATGGAAGAAAGCGTGGTTCGTGTACAAGCTATTGCAGATGCTGCTCGTAGATTCAACCCGGACATCATAGTGCTCTGCCACGGAGGTATTAGTAGTAACACTTTTTCACGAGTCAAATAGTTACTGTTTGGTTGGTAGTAAACTCTCTTTTTTTTTGTGTGTGTGTGTGTATGGTTAGGTCCGATATCGGGACCAGAGGAGGCGGAGTATGTGTTGAAGAGAACAAAAGGTTGTGTTCATGGATTCTATGGAGCGTCAAGCATGGAAAGGCTACCTGTAGAGCAAGCTATAACAAGCACTGTCCAAAAGTACAAGTCCATAGCGATGAAGTGAGGTGAATAAAGAGTAAGTTCACTTGCATGTATGTAGTGTATTTCCTCTTTTTGTCTATTGTGGTGTTTGTTGCATTTGGTTTGCCTATGCTTCTTTCTCTTCTCTTACTATCTCTACTTGTGTAATATACGTTTAGTTGATGTTTCTATATTTTTGAAATATAATAAATCCGTTTCAATCATTATCTCTTCAGTATTTTTTTTTTGCTGGGGAAAAAAAATCAATTCGACAATATACCGAAGAGAATTGTAGGCTCGAATTTTGGTCAACGTTTGGAAACGAAAAAGAAAGGTAACAGGGGGAACCAAACATGGGATCACTTGTTAATCTTGGCTATTTTGAAGCTATTTACCAGTTACCTACTTGGTCATGTTCTGAACTTGAGTCTCTTAGCTCTGGGAGCAGCAGCTGCAGCTACATCATAAGTCGACAACCTTTTGGAGGGGTCGTGAAGGTATAAGCAACTCTCCCCAAGCTTACACCCTCTGCCTCTTCCGAAAAACATGCATGCTTTCGGAGACTTTACCTTTACTACTAGTGCTTTCTTCTTGTCATTGTTATTATTATTATTAACTCGGCTTTTGTAATTGTTAGTCGCCGGAGCAACAACACCCCCGTGTTCCCTGATAAGGTTTTTGAAATAGTCATCACGTGTTATGTTCATGGGGTAAGCACTTTGAGCATCTGTTCCAGTTCCTACTGATTCCTCGACCCTACTCATCATATTCCAAGTTCCGGATTGACATTGGGGTTCTGAGACTACAACTGAGCTTGTTCCAAGGATTTTTCAACTCTTGGCAATGGCTTGAGCGCACAAGACAGTGGATAAGTGTTCGGCTGAGTAGGTACATGAGAAACAATGGACTGGGCAGCCGCCAAAACAGGGGTGACACCGTTTCCAGGAGGTGAGTTGGCTGAGGAAGTAGTGACATGTTGAGGAGGTGGTTTGGTGGTGTTGTTGTTATTCCCAGTTTCAAGTGGTTTAGCAGCAGCATTCAAGGTTGTTGATGATAGTGGGGTCAGTGAGGACCTTGACAAGTAAACCAGCATCGACCAGACTCCCCTGTTCCTTGGTATTCAACAAGGCAGACAGAGCAGTTAGGCTCAAGTCAGGTCCAAGCCCAAAAACAGATGGGGGAGCGATGGAGGATTGAAGAGCAGGTTGGTCTTCGTCGTCCTCAATGGGAGTGACACGGATGGTAGGAGTATTGGTGTCATCAACTTGTACAGCCGTCGGTGAGATGAAAGGACTACATGAAAACGGATTAGAGACACATAATGAGATATGAGATATAAAAAAAAAAGACTGAGACATTTGCAATATCTATATATAGAAAAAAGAAGAAAGTGGCTACCGGGAATGGATGAGAGAGCGGTGTGGATAGAAAGCTTCCAAGACTTTTGCAATCCTCAAATTTTCAGAACCCGTTTCTGTGCTCTCTTCACCACTTGCAACAAGCAAATGCTCATTGAGAATAAACTGTTTGTTTTAGCAAACAAGAATAGTAGTTGAAGAGGTTAATTAAAACATAACATAAGAAGAATGTGGTATAGTTTGTCCCAAGCATTTTCCAGAGAGAGAAAAGTAGAGAGAGAAAAGCAGATCTGATTGAGAGCTCCGGCGTCCGGCCGGCGCGTGAGCGAGCGTGCCGTCGCCGGAGCCCTTCGCTCTTCATTCGATCTTCCACTGATTAATTTTCTCCGGCTTTTCCTACGCGTCCTTTCCTTATCGTCTTGTCGGAGCTCTGGTCCGGGCCTCTTCCGTTGTCGTCACTTCCGGGAGTGAACCGACACCAGTGGTGGCGCTGCGTCTGGAGTAACGACGCGAGCGGGTGGAGGATGGGGGTGGTGAAGTCGTCTGTTTCGAGTAAGTTTAGTTTTCCGGGAGGTGGAGGCTTCTAGAGCTCCATCGTCGCCGGTCTTGTTTCCGGGAGGCGGAGGTTTCCTCTGCTCCGTTTTCGCTGGCTTTAGTCTCCGGGGTGTGAAGGTGGTTATGTGCCTTGCGCCACCAGCTAGTGGTTTACTATTTCTGTTTTAGGGTTTCTACCTTAGTTTTTAGCGATTTCGGGTTGGTTTGGCTGGAGGAGCTCTCGTCGGAGGATGATTGACGCTCTCTGGTGGTAACTGGGCGATGGTTTGTGGTAAGCCTTCTCTTCGGTGGTGGTGATTAGTGGTGGCGGATGAGCTCTCCTCCTGCGATTGATGCTCTCCGATAATAGAAACTCCATCTTGAAGGCGTTAGTGGTGATGATGGTGTGGAGCTGTCGAGATTGGGTGTGTACCGATGGATCGATCGTTGGAGATGGCACCGGGGTTTCGATTGATGCGGGGGTATCATCGCAGATCTAAGCGGTGGATCACGAGAGAGAGCGGCGATGCCTTTTTTGGTTGTTGGGTAGCTAGGGTTTTCGATTTGGGCTTATGGATCTTTGTTTGTGCTGATTAGGTTGCCTCCTTGTTGGAGGGGCTTTGTAATATTTGAGCTTTTCCACTAATAAATAAAATTATTGATGGAAAAAAAGAAAAAAGAATATGGTATAGTTTGCAATTAAGGAAAGAATATAAAAGTACTTTTGGTGGGAGTTTCCATGTAATGAGGGTAATGTTAGGAGGCCTCGTTGACGTTGAATACACAGTTCCATGGTGGGGATCCTTTGAGGCCTTTGATTTGCGACATGTTTGTGCTCCAACTTTAGCCGGATAATCTTCTGTTTTAAACATCTTCACCTGTTGTTCATAATTAATATTTTTTTGTTTAGTAAACAATTAATAACACTATTATTTATTTAGTTAGAAATCTCATCTCTAAACCACGACAAATAAAAGTATGAATTTAAATGATTTTGAGTCTCATTTTACATCAATAATAATTAGACTCCTCAGCGAAAAGAAAAGAGAAAGAAGAAGAATTGTTATGTGAATTTGTTGTTCAAAATTAAAGTTTTTTTTTTTGAAACACTGTTCATAATTTTAGTTAGGTTCCTTTACTAGCGTGAAAGATGATGACGTTTATATTATTCTCTTCGTTCGAATTAAAAATAAATTTAAATTCAGTCAAATCAATTATTTTCTTCTGATTTTTGGCTACAAGTATTACTACTGTTAATAAACAGTGAGATATAACTGCTGCTTCTAACTTCAGCAAGTGGTTTAAGTCGAATCAATTAATTTTTTTCACAAAAGAAGATAAAGAACCCGGGAGGGAAATCGTCAATGAAAACATCGAACTCTTTCTTCTTTCTTTTTGGGTTTTTTTTTTAATGGAAAGGGTGGATATACCTGACAAAGCATACTATCTGATGGCCATGAGACCCTTGCTTTCTTCACATTACTACCCATTTCGTTCTAAACAATTTCTTTCTAAATCAACTCCAGATTCAAAAAAAGCAATCTTATTTTCCTATAGACCTATACACTCTGTCGAGAGAGAGATGAGTGTTAAAAGAAAAAGTGAAAGACTTCGGCGATACGATTTGTGTTGTGTGGAAAGAAAACCCTAAAATATGCAACCCTCTCCTAATTTTATTGACTAGACTTCACAGTCAATACTATATATAAATAGAGGCGGCTGCCCTGCCTGTGTCCCCCTCACATTCCTAATCATATTCTACTAAATTTTTATTAGACTTTCCGTTACAATTACAAATTTTACAACTCTTTTTTTTTAACTACCTCTTTTTAGTGGTTATGTTTTCTCTGTTAACATTTACTCTTTCCAATTTTTTAATATAAGTCGTTTTAGAGAAAATTTTATGTTCCAAATTAAATTATATGACGTTTTCGGTTTTCTATGTAAAATTTATTAATATTTAATGTTATATGATCAATGATAATATACTTTCTATTTTATTATTGGTTGATTTGTGGTTAGATAAATAATTAATGATGTTTTTGTTTAGAAAATAAAAAAAATTAGTGATTTTTTTAATTTATGTACACAATTTTAAAACAAACGGAACGAATATTTATTAACTCTCCAAAATTCGAAATTGTATATAATTAAAATGGCTTTAGGGACAGGCAATTACTAAAGTCCATTATGTGTTTATTCTCCTCAACGTAAGAGCTCGTAGGTATTCAAGCCCACTAGGGCCACTACCATTTGAACTGCCCATGTTTTACGTTGATCATTTAATTAAATCACATTCCGTCAACGCTTGCCGGCGATTTGCCAAACAGCTACGACTTTACGTAGCGTTACTACAGCTTCACTCTTCAATTTACCAAACTAACCCCACCTCCTTCTCTCACTTTCTTCCATGGCCTCTATATATATAAGGTGGTGTTACTAGGAGCTTAAAATATCAAACACACCTCACCTCTCAATGGCCTCCCAAGACAATGTGTCCAGATCCGAAGCTCCTAATGCCAGTGATTCTCGCATTGCGCTGGCTAAGGTTGCACTTGTCACCGGGATCACCGGGCAGGACGGATCATACCTGACGGAGTTCCTGCTCCAAAAAGGCTACGAGGTCCACGGCCTGATCCGACGATCCTCAAATTACAACACTCAGCGGATCAACCATATCTACGTCGATCCCCACAACGCCAACAAAGCTCGCATGAAGCTCCACTACGCTGATCTCTCTGATGCCTCCTCCCTCCGCCGTTGGCTCGACGTCATCAAGCCTGACGAGGTCTACAACCTTGCTGCTCAGTCCCACGTTGCTGTCTCCTTCGAGATCCCTGACTACACTGCTGATGTCGTAGCTACTGGAGCTCTCCGCCTCCTGGAGGCGGTGAGGTCTCACATGGCTGACAATGGCCGTAACATCAAGTACTACCAGGCCGGATCCTCGGAGATGTTCGGGTCAACTCCTCCTCCGCAATCTGAGACGACGCCGTTTCACCCGAGATCTCCTTACGCTGCCTCCAAATGCGCTGCTCACTGGTACACAGTCAACTACCGAGAAGCATACGGCCTGTACGCCTGCAACGGGATCCTATTCAACCACGAGTCACCCCGCCGAGGCGAGAACTTCGTGACTAGGAAAATAACCAGGGCCCTGGGGAGGATCAAGGTCGGACTACAGACCAAGCTCTTCCTGGGAAACATACAGGCGTCAAGGGACTGGGGGTTCGCGGGGGACTACGTGGAGGCAATGTGGCTGATGCTGCAGCAGGAGAAACCAGATGACTACGTGGTGGCAACTGAGGAGTCTCACACGGTCGAGCAGTTTCTGGAAGTGTCCTTCGGGTACCTTGGCCTCAGCTGGAAAGACCACGTGGAGATAGACAAGAGGTACTTCAGGCCAACGGAGGTTGACAATCTGAAAGGCGACGCGAGCAAGGCGAAGGAAGCGTTGAAGTGGAAGCCCAAAGTAGGGTTCGAGCAGCTGGTGAAGATGATGGTGGACGAAGATCTGGAGATGGCTAAGAGGGAGAAAGTGCTCGTTGATGCTGGTTACATTGACGCTCAGCAGCAACCTTAAAACTTGGCCAAACTAAAAAACAGGCTTACCATTATGTGAATCTAATATTCTGTTTCAAGTTTTTTTTTCTTTCCATTTTCTTGTTTGATTTTGTATCACATATGAATTTTCCTACGTTACAACAAATAGCTTCCTATTGTTCACGAGCGATTATACAAATAGGAAAACAAACTTAACAAAACAAGTACTGAAAGCGTGAAGTAGAAAAGAAAAACACAAAGGAGATGGAACAATAGAACCATCATCTTGCATTTATGCAAAAATCAAAGACTAGTGGGAAGTATACAGCCAATCTTATCAATGGTCACACAAGAGTATTGACTCTTTTACGCCTCTTGTTTAGAAGAGAGAGTACTGACCGAATCAGGAGGTGCAAGAACAAAGGGAGTCACTGTTGACCTAAGAGATTCAGGTCCCTCAGAGTTAATTCTTTTACATAACGAATCGCAGTTGTTGATCACCTCAGTCAACCTTCCCTTAAGCTCCCCAAGCTCCACCTGCAGCCCATGAACTAACAAGAAGAATATATATGTAGTTTAAGTGTATATCAACAAGGGATGAATGATATATAAATATATATATAGATAGGGTACCTTGAGATAAATGGTGAGAAGTGGTCCTCATAGCGGAAACGGAGTGGTTAAACCTCTGTAGAAGTTTAGTGGTCAAAGCATCTGCCACTTCAATCTTGTTTTCTATTTCTTCCTAGTTACATTACATGAAGAATAAACATGGTTATAAATAATTCATTTACAAACCAAAGTATGAGAAGAAAGAGGCACATACAGATGCAGTTCAGTTAAAAGAAAAGAAGAAAAGGGGGGACAGACGGACCTGTCTGGTGGTAATATCTTGAGCTTTGCTGTCTTGCCATTCACGGTAAATGGAGAAAAGCTCAACAAGTATTTTAGGATCCACCGTATCTTCTTGCAAAGGAAACAGTGAGAGCAAGAAATTTGATTAGGAAAAAAAAAAAGAAAAGGAGAAAACAAACATATAAAATTAATAAGGTATAAAGATACAAACTCACTGGAAGAGGAGCTCGATAAAGCTTTCCTCACCAATATGTCTGTTAAGCTACTTTCCCTGGGAGGAGCTGACTTTAATATTGGACTACTCTGCCAAAATTACAATTTTTTTAAATCAACAGTGTTTGATGTTAGTTAGTAGTTAGTTAGTAGTAACTCACAACTGTTAGGGATTTAAGATTATCGAGAATGGGATCCACTTTCTCGGATCGTTGAGAGATGGTTGTTATCACATCTCCACCTCCTCTATTCTCCTGTTAATTCATTCCAAGGGTTAACCGAGCCAGATGGCTTAATAATCAAATCTAGAATTATCTAATTATTACCTGGGCGCCTAATAGCGTTGAATCTGATGCCCCCATGTGATTGTTAACGAACTTTGGAATCCAATTGTTTGTTTGTTTGTTTCAGCGCAGGTCTGGTTCCCCCGAGGAGAATGAAAGAGAGATTAGCTATTTCAACTTAAGACAGAAAAACTTCATGGCGTTTCATTTTTATGCAGTCCGACACCTTGCCGTTTCGAACTCCCTTTTCACGGTATTTAGACGACAGTATGTTTTGAAACAGATCAAGGTAACGACAGCACGTCGGATATTTAATGGGGGAGACAAAGCATGAGTTAAACTAACCATGCTTCACCGCGCACGCTAGACAAAGCCCATTTTATATGGGCCCACTTTTAGCCCACCTTACTAATTATTTAATTACTAAAAATGAAAAAACAAATCACACACCGAAATAAAGAACGTATTTTTCTTTAAGCCACTGCTTATACATTACACGAAAAACTCAGCAAGTGTAGAGCGTTATATATAATCTTATTCCACTCTCATCTTCTGCTTATCCATCCAAAATCCTTCCCTTTCGTTGATTTTTATTAAGATCATATATAATTCCACGTAACGACAACGTTTCTTATGCATGCATGCATTGAACGGTATACTATCACCCCCTCCCAAAAACATTTTATTCTTCGCCACTCATCAAGAATTGAGACGCCACGAACTTATCAAGCGCTCTCCAATCCGTCATCCTCTTCTCAGCGCCAAGGTCATCTTCCCCCGTGCGGCTAGTTGTTTCCGGCAACTTTTCTGAGGCAAGAGAGGGGCTCTCCAGCTGAGGAAGCTGAGATAATTCATCATCACCCATGGATTTAAGGTAAGAGCCAAAGAATCCATCATCGACGATTTGGTTGGCCTCAGAGGGTAGTTCTTGCTTAAACGGTGTGACCGCTAGACCATCAGTGTTATGTTTGGCGCGCTTGATGAGGACGTTCTTGTCGAGAGGTTCCAAGAGGGTAGCGTCGTCGTATATGAAACAGTTTGGATCCCAAAGTTGTCTTCTTTTTGTCGGGACGGTCGTTCGTTTCTTAAATGCTCTACACACTACCCATCCTTCTTCCTGCTTCACCATTTTGATTCACATCATCAATAACTGACACTATTTTGTTTCTTTTACGTACTTTTCAGACCAAGAAAGAGACACGCAAAACACTAGAGCCTATATATGTGTAATAAAAACACTTTATTTTTCTACGTATGCATATAGTGGGAGCCCACTATAACTAGTATTGATCTAAAAGGTGAAACTTCTATAAAGTTAATTAAGAGAAAAAAGTACTGAAGAATACGTCATAATGTATAAATGTACCTGTTGAGGAGCGTTCTGGTGGGATTCTAGGCTGTAGTATTCATGGATGATCCAGTCGGATTTTTGGCCGTTGGGAGCTCGACCACGGTAAAAGACGAGAGTCTTTCTCATACCAATTAGTTTGGAGTTGAGGTAAACGGCCTTGTCCCGGCCTGTGGCTTTCCAGAAACCAGCCATGGTGGCTCGGTTAGTCCTCGTCCCAGTCGGATACTTCTTATCTTTGTGGCTAAAAAAGTACCACTCCTTTTGCTCCTCGTACCCTATCCTGCATCTCTCTACACGTGTATCCAGTATCATAGATCATATAACTATTTCAAATTACTACTTCTAGCATTAACTTATATGTGGATCGACATTGACCGCGCATGAATGATGGGTTGCTTTGATGTGTAATTGTGTATGTTTATTCATAAGTTATGAAAACCCTAATTTTTCCTTGGACATGTCTAGAGATGTACACTAATCTTATATATAGATAGATATATCAGATTCATAAATTGCATATATATATAAACACGGGACCGGACGTTTTAAAATATATTCTATATAAACGATTCATCATCAAATATATATTTATATATACGAGTATATGTATATGTATATATTGCGATTCAGAAGCATATAAGAGAGATATATATACCTTGTAAATCCCATGGTTCGATCTTGTAGAGATCAATTTCTCGGATAACATCGAGATCAATACTTTGGGATGCGACTTTCTTCTTGAGGTAATATCCAACAAGCTCTTCATCTGTCGGATGAAACCTAAAACCAGGCGGTATCGACGACTCTTGATCCACCAGCCCCATCATCTTTGATAAAATCTTCAAGTGTTTATATTTTGCTGGTTTCTTCTTGATCGAGCTAGCTAGAGAAGATCGACCATAGAAGAAACCCCAACCGACTCTATCAATAAAAACAGAGAGCGAGAAGATGCTAATTAGGTATAGAAAAGAGAGATATATGGACCGTCCACTTGAACGTCGACGTGTGTGGTTTGGACTTCAGAGTGTAATCATATGCTCATTTCGCGTTGGCCTCACTCACCATCACTGCTTCTATGCGTGCGCGTATACATATGCACATGTATTTATATACAAAATTGTATCTACGTTGTGGATATACATATATAGGTACTGAAATATGTGAATCTAATAATTAATATATGAAACCAAGGTAATGATTATGTTAGAACTTAGAATGGGGATATTGGAAAGGGAATTATTTTTATTTTTAAAAGGTGGGTGGCTCCGTTTTGAGGGAAACGGGAGAGAGAAGCTGAAAATATCATCATTTTGCTTGGTGTTACTTCATGCTCCAAATGATGTCTTCTTCTTCAATCCTGTATTCTCTATTTTTAAATTATATTTTCAATTCTTCCTCTTTATATATATTATTTTCCAAATATTGAAAAGAATAACTACTGGAATTACTGAAGATCGATGTCATATTGTTACATTTTCAGTTACAACATGACGTTTGTGTAGCTGATGTAACACCTTTCTTGTCTCTTTGTCGTTAATTCTCGTGTCAGCACTCTGATTTCTGTGTTCGTCAAAGGAATTACATGTTTCTCACTTACATTCCATCTCACGCCTGACGCCTACATATTATATACAAAGTTACAAACACATCTATATGTAGTGTATTTTACCTAGAAAGCTACTCAGTGACTCAGTGAACCGATGATCTGATCGAGTAAATAGCTTAATGAATATATATGCGTGAGTTTTTTTTTGTATGTTGGCCACCCAAAGGTGATTGTAGAACTAAAAATTAGGGTTTTGCGATGAATCCAAGGCTCATATCATCATATGGATCTCGTATTAAGCACAAGAAATCCTTGTGTTTGAAAGTCGTTGGATCGTTGTATAAGCCAATAATAAAGAGGATAAAGTAAAACAATAACATTAAATTAATGAGGGATGTATAATTTTATATACTAGCTACAAGCGACGTAGTAAATGGTCTAAAGACTCGCTTTTATAGAATTTGACAATGGACATTGTGGAGCCCTTCCGTTTGCGCATGGCTTTCATGGTTTATGTAATTAATTCTTATAGGAGTCAACTTCTACTAGGGGTAGTTTGGTCATTGTCAGCGCAGCTGGTGGAAGAAAAATGCGAAGAAAGAATGCTGGGGAAGAAGAAGAGAAGGTGAAGTGGAACACACGTGGCTAAGTCGTATTGGGTAAACTGCTATGCTCTTTACGTAGAAGGAAAACAAAGCGATGGGTTTGACTGTTTGAGTTGAGAGAGACTTGTGAGAGTAGCAAATAAACATACAAATACAATAAATCTACAATGGCCCCACATTACGCTCTTCGTCGTGATAAACATTCATACCTTACTCTTTATCAGTTGTATCTGAAGTTGTGAACCAGCGCTTTGACAAATAAACGTGATTTATTAATCATGCTCTGGTGTAAAAGGAAGTAATTAATATCCATTTCCCTATTCATCAGTTTTTTTCAATATAACCATGATCAAGGATTACATGATTGAAAATCATTCACTTATACACTCATACTAATTAACCCTGATCGATGAAACCTCTAGTGTTAGTGTTTTGACTTAAGCGCCGCTGATATATCTGAGAATGATGATACCTGAAGAAAATATACGCCTACATATTTATTAGGAACTGGTCCGGGTTAACACTCTATATATGATTACGGTAACTACGTTTTTAGCCAAATTTCTGTTGGGTTTTAATTACTTTAGTCACATGTTTTCCCCCTTTAGAGTATAGTCGATGTTGTTTTAACCCATCAAATGGTGATGTTGATGCAAACATAATCTTTGGGTTTCTCCTTCCACTGTTTAGTTGTTTGTTATGTAAAAATTCTTTTCCCAAAAGGTCTCGAGTTTGATTCATTTTTTGCAACAAAACTAATGTTAGAAGGAAGTAACCTAAAGGTTTGAAACTGGTGTTGAGATAGAAATTCTTATTATGATTTCACTCTCTTAAAGTTTTTGTTCCAACATGAGTGTCTGTAGCAGCGCGTAACCGTTTTGGGTTGTGACAGCCTGTGCTTGACCAGCTGGCTTGTCCTCTCCCCTTTGCTTTACTTTTCCGTTCATCGCTTTAGTCTTATCCTCACTTGTGTTTTGTCTTGTGCAGGAAGAAGACCGTTAACTGAGGAGCAAAGCTCTGCGTTTTGTTTAAATCCGTATTGGGCTTTGCAGAAGTTGGGCTTGACCCATTTGTGATAATACTGGGTAGAAGAGAATTAGGGAAAATGATAGGCGAAGTGGCTGCAACCACATGGCTAGCAATGGAGTCCATCTCAATAGCTTTGATAGTAACTACATGGGATTTACTGACATCTTGGAAACAATGTTTAATCTCGTGTTCAACCTAACCATATCTACTGCATTTAGAACGTAACCAAGCGTATTCCACATCAATCATGGAAAGAAAACCATTTTCATCACGAGCGGCAATTCTCGAAGGAAAAGCTTTGCTCATTGTTACTCATTGTTAATGCTTCAAACAAAATTTAGCACAAGAAGAAACTTAATGTTGATTACTTGCAACTTTGGCTCTGAGGATCATCAAGGGAAAACATAAATTGCATCAGTCTGATAATAGTCCCAACGCCATAAAACCACTGTGATTATCATAGTCAGATGTAGGAGATACAAAATAGACACGGAGATTGACTAGAAGATTGAGATCGTGAAAACACGCCATTACCTTCAAATTCACTAATGGGAGAGAGACAACTTAAATCAACAGGATCAATATAAAAGAAGATTGTGATTTCATTAGCGAACATTTCTTTATAGTGTGCTTTACTTACTACTACCAAAGTTACAAAAAGGAGAGGGACAAAACACTGCGTTTCCAAAGACTAGATTTCTTGGGACGAGGTGGTCTGAAAGCAAAGTTGATGCCAAACATGTCGGAGGAAGTCAAGTTCATGTCGACGAATCCATGGAGCTTACCAACGAGGGAGGCACTCTCTCGGACATGACCCATGTCTTTGTAATCAGACCAGAGTCTGTGCGCCAGCTGGACCCGCCGGTGCCTTGTGTTCAGCGCAACTCCCCATCTCAAGAACAAGTTCTCTCTCTCTTCCTTGGATAGTTTCCTCTGCATCAACTTGCTCAGCTTAAACCTCTCTCTAGTCAACGCCTTCGTGCTGCTTGTTTGTTTCCCACACAATACATAATTAAATATATTAGTACTAAACCAAAAAAAAAGAAGAGATATATATAAAAAATAAAATGTGGAATGGAATTTAAACCTGGACACTAGGCTCAGATCGTCGCTGGCTTTGCTATTATGGGCGATGTACTTGAGTCTACGGAGTTCGACCTCCAAGTACAAGCAGTCTTTCTGATCCCCTCTGAACAATAGGAAGAAGTAGCTTCTGTGGGCCATGGAGACGTTACACGTGTGCCATAACTCTATGATCTCCCGCTGTAGCCTCTTGAACTCTTCCGGCCAATTCAAAGGCGTGTCTAGGTAGTCTTGTATTGGGTCCAATGCAGCGTCTTTGAAACTCTTTGTCGAACTCAACCCCAAGAACAACTTCTGTTCTATTTCCTCCATCTGTTAACACGTCGACACGCAAAACGAAAAAATCATTATTGTTTTTTTTTTTTCTGGTTGGAACCAAATATAAGCAAAGAAAAAAAAAAAAACTAACCGAGCGATGAATGATTCGCTTGTCTTTCTGAGCAGCAGTCTCCTCAGTTTTCTCCTGGCTTGTAGAAGGGCTGCCACTCGTCTGAAGCTCAAACGCAGAAACATCAGAGGGGCGGGACAGAGATTCATTTGGTGATGACGACATTTCGTTGTGTGAAGAAGCAGTAGCATGCGCAGTTTGAGTGTCGCTAAAGCTTCTCTCGATCCAAGTTGTTGGCATGCTCCTCCCGCTGAACTCATCCTGCAGCAACCTCTCATTCTTGATGTCGCGCATCTCAGCTGCTTTGGCGAATCCTTTGTCGTACCAACTTGGCGGTGTGTCAGCATCAGCATCTTTCTCAAACCAAGATGGGGAAGCGCTCGACAACACGCATGCTCTACAGCTCCGGCTTCTAGTCAGTTTCATGCCTCTGACCGGTTGTGATTCTCTCTCCGTAAGCCAAGAGAATGGCTTTTCAGGAGAGGGAGTGATGAATACTGGAGGCGTCGGGTTGCTACTACTAAGGCTTGTAACAAACTCATCAGGAGATGATTTGAAATCACAGCATGGAGGAGGGGTTTTGATGAGTTCGCTTTCTTGTTTTGGTTGAGTAGAGGAATTACTCACTTCCTTTACTCTTTCTTCTTCTTCTACTTCCTTTTCATCTTCAATTGGTGGTTGTATGTTCTTTGGCTCCGTTACACATACTGGTTCTTCTTCCTCTTCTTCCTCTTCTTCAGCTTTAGTGGATAGTTGTAGGCTCTTTGGCTCCGTCACACATACTGGTTCTTCTGCATTAACAACGTCAAATCTATCTGGACTGCTCTGCGGAATATTTTCCTGTGGATGTCTAGTGACATCTGACATAATATCTGTTTCTATGCATCGAACTTCCCTGCAGTCATCCTCAGAATTTCCATCAGTCTCTCTACCCATTTCATCAACCTCTTCCTCCTCAGCTGGAGAAGGAAAAATAACTAATGTTGACGAGACATTCCTCGGAACATGAGGTTGAGCTTCAGTTTCTTCTGTGTGAACTTGGGATTGGTCTTTAGTTTCTTCCCCGTGTGGAGTTACAAAGGCATGCTGATGAAATGGACTACTTGACCCAGAATCTATCCTGAAATCTGAAAGCTGGAAGACGTTGTCGTCGTAACTGTATTCAGATGATCGTGGAGACAAGCTGGAACGGTGAGCTGATATAGGGCTTAATGGTGTTGTATTCTCAGAGTCCCATGTACTGCGCACCCTCAGCTTCGGGTATTGATGTTCCACCAGCACCACCTGTGCAGCAGACAGGAAACAAAATTTTAATAAGTTGGAAAGTAAAGTGGATTTAAGTAAAGATTAAACATACATTTACCTCTGTAGATAGTGTCTCTTTTGGTCCTTGTTTTCCTTCTCCAACCATTCGTCGAAGATCCTCAATCTCGCAACGAGCTTGCTTTAGCTCTTGTGCTAGTTGGAATACCTCTTTCTTGAGCTGCAATAAATGGAACAGTTCACAACTCAAATCTTCAGAAAAACTACAGAGTGATTGGAATGTGAACATGAGCTATTAATATTATCGTAATAGGGTGATTGGTGGAGCTTTGTCTCGTTACCTTTTCAACCTCGAGGTCCTTCTCCGTCAGTAATGCAGTTGTTGTGTCAGAGGCAACCGAAGGCTGACCAGGGCTTCTCAACTCACTTTCCAGTTTAGCCAACTCCCTCTGCAAGTGTTTCACTAAAGCCTTATCAGACATGACGACATTGACTTGTGCATTCGTTGTCACCTCCTTTGCACAGCTCGCGAATAGAAGCGTGTTTCTTGATTGCTCAACATGGATTCTTGCAGGACTCATGGTACATATTATGGCGGTTCTGGCATTTCCTCCCAAGGAAGACTGAAGTATGCGCGTCAGTTTTGAATCTCTGAATGGAATGTGACCAGTTTTTCCTTTACTGCATGAATATTAGCCATATAATAATTAGTGATTGCAAAAAGAAAAAAAATAAAGAGAATCGTTATGGAAGAAGCTAAGTGTGCTCAGAAGCCAACCTTAGCTTACGGATGACAGTTCCCAGCGTTAACAAACTTCGGTTTATATGACAACCTTCTTTCAACCTTGTGCCGGCTGATAATGACTGAGATGCACGTTCACTTCCAGCAAGATCAATAAAGTTCTGCAGGACCAAGTAATTACTCTATAGATCCTTTTCAACAACATTTTTTTAGCAGACAATGTGATGGAGAGTTTACCACTGTTGCTGTTAGTGTACTAAATTTATCGTTAGTGAAAAATTCACGAGCCGTGCTTTCAACTGTCTGTAAGAAAGTAGTAGAAGAACTAAGATATAAAGCTCACAAAGAAATGCAGCGTTTAAACCATAAAAATATAAATCAAGGAGATGCCTAACCAATCTCAAAATCTGATGAGACCGGGAGCTAACTTCATTCAGAGCTGTCTCTCCAATTTGCCGCTGAGCTGAAAATGATTAAATGACCATGAAAATTATTACAAAACATAACTAATTAGAAAATTTAGATATACCGGATTTAGACTGTCTTTTACCTTCGCAAACAGAAAGGAGCTCCTTGAAATGATTCCAGTCTCGCAGAGTTTCCTCTGTGAGTTTCTCAACAACTGTCCCTTTCTGTCAGAAGGAAAATGAACTTCGTATGAGAGATTACCAAACAAAACAAAAAAGAATGAAAATATTATATTTACCTCAGGATCATCTAGAAGTCTGAGCGGACTACTATCTGTACTTAAGAGATCTCGCACAGACTCATTATAGATCTCCATGGCGGAGAACTTTAGAATGAATTCTCTTTCCTTGTGCTGCTTACAGTAAGCAGATAAATTAACTACCACACGGAAACAAATATAGAATCGGCTGGTAAGAGATATGAGGATGCTTGTTCTCTTAAATTACCTTGTCAATGTAGTCATATATATCAACCAAAGTGCAGTGAGTAATTCCACTCATGGTGTATGTCTTTCCACTGCTTGTTTGCCCGTACGCAAAGACGCTAGCTGAAAACCAAGTGAAATATAAAGTAAGAGAAGAATAAAAAAGAAAACGTGAGGAAGAGTGAAATGCAGAGATGTCAAACCATTAACGCCACTGACAACAGAGAAAGCTACTTCCTTGGCCCCTTGGTCATAGACTTGCCTGGTACAACACTCAGGGCCGAACACTCTGTCTAGAGGCAGGCAGAGAATAATAATAATAATAAGAGAGAAAGAAGGAAGGAAGGAAGAGGGTTTGAATTGATGAAGAAAGGAAGGGAAATAAAAAAAGAATGTAATACCAAAAGAGTAAGCAGAAGGATACATGGAACGGTCAGAGATAGAGAGATGGCTCCTGTACATGATGGTTGTAGAGTTGATGCACTCCCAGTCAGGGGAATTATTCCTCAACATTTCCTTGTCATTTAAAGGTCGCAGACGAACAGAAACAGAAATCTTTTCTTCACAGCCGCCGCCGCCGCCGCCGCTTGGTCCTTGCATCTGATCCGCTTCCGTAGTCATCATCATACCTCCAGAGTAGAAAAAATGAGAATGAAAACATTATATAATGGAGGCAAAGTGTAATAATAAGTCAATAATTGAGTCCAATCAATCATCTGGTCAAATTCCATGCCGGTAACAACCATGTGTGTCTCTTTCTCTACCAAACTAATAATGATACTAAAAGTAATATGTTACAGAGCAAGATCAGAAAACGGAGATTCTTGAGTCTGGACTATGGAGACAGAGACAAAAACAAGATTCATATTATAACTATTCCAGGATAGGTTTTGCGGAGGTTTGTATAAATGGTCCCCCTAAGATGTATATATTTTATTGAATACAAAAGAAACAAAAATGAGATGCTTATGAATGGAATCAAATTTACCTAAGGAAGGAGGCCTTAAGATGATGATGACACAGCCGCTTCTGTAGAATGTTCGACCTGCCTCAACGCTAACTCCATGTGCAGTGAGGACGACCCGAATCTTTTGTTTTAAATTTCACAAATTACTTACACATACATACACCTGCCTCCAAACAAAATAAAATTCCAATAAACAATATTCAGCAAACATGGAGTCGAAAATTAAAACAATGCCTCCTACACGTAACACGCATTAGATGAATTTCTTCTTCTTACCTCGTCTACCCTCCGAGAAGATAAAGATAACCAAAGGCAGCTCCGAGAAGAGAATCTGAATGAAGAAGAAGAAGAAGATCCAGATATTCTATGACTCTCTCTCCCTCTCTGGATTAATCGGATTCGCACAGCTGTGATCGTTAATGGCGTTTTTCTGCAATCTGGCAAACTCCTCCTCTCTTTTTATTATTAGCCTTTCACTTTACAAACTGCCGCGCTAAACTAAGAACATTTTTTTCACTTTATTACCCTTTTACCCCTCTCAGTTTTTTTTTTATTCTTTCTTTTGTTATTCCGAAACTAACAAAAATGGTTTTGTTACTCTATTCATCTCCGCTTCACCTAATTATCGATGTTAAGTCACAATCGCTGATTAAACTTGTAAATGCTAATTGCTAATTCCGCAAGCAATGCTTCATGCTTTCTACCAACAAACACTTTTTCCTAACCTTGTTTTAAGTTTCGTTAACGAGTTTTCGATCGTTATTCATATAAATTTATGTATAAATAATAAAATAAACACAGCACATGGTAGTTGCAGACCCGCTGCTGTCCATTTTAGTGACTACCTTTAAATAACGTATTTCGCTAAAAGCCAATGCATGTGCAGTGTTTATTTTTTCTTACTTACACCCTAAGTTCGTTGCCATTTATATACCTTATAATGTAAAAATAATGAGTTTTTCATGATTGTTTTCCAGATTGACATTTACACAGTGAAGCAGATTAAGATATAATCACAGATTAAAAAGTATAATCACCCACTAGCCGTTTCTTTTATTTATTTATTTCTGCATGCGTACTTCTCACACTCTTGTTGAAACATAGTAGAAATAAAAATGCAGAAACATAAGCTGAAATCCATGTACGGTTGACTTATTATTATCAACCAAAACTTGGGATTAACAGGAAGCACATGCTGGTTCGTAGATAAATACTAGTATAATACTAATAGCGTGGTCGGTAGTTGAAGTATTGAAGAGACTAGTGTTTTTTTGTAGTATTATATATCGTTTTCTATAGCTAATTAAAAACAATATTTAATATCTGATATAGTAAATGTATGATGGGCACTTTATATATTTGGTTCAATAATTCCGTGCTATAGATATTAATTTGAAAGGTGATATAGAAATGAAATAAATGAAAGGGGACATGCACATGATGTGGAAATGGACAAAAACCATACCGACTCACAATTATGAGATATCACATGATGATGCGGACAAGTCAACGCTTCTTATATCTAGGCCTTACGTCACAAATAGGCTGGGCTTAGCCCAGAAGACCATGTTTAAAAATACAAGCCCAGAACAATTAACAAATTCAGAAAATAAGTTTTTCTTTGTTTTGTTTATTCTAAACAGGCCCGTCTCTTTACTTTTTGAGGTTTCATGCGAGCTGTAATCATCTAACAACACACGAAATATTTTGCAAAAAAAAACCATGTGCAAAAACACGTCTTGCACTTACCTAGAAACGGACTTAATTCTAAAGGAGGATGGTTGGCAAGTTTCGCAGCCATCTTCAGCGATCTGTCAAAATCTGCGGGAGCTGCGAATTCAATGTTGGCTTTCGTGCAGCCATATTGTCCAACAAGATTGTCATCTTCTCCAAGTCCTACTGTCCGTATTTTTCAGTCCCTTTGAATCTGAATTTAATTGAAGAGTAATCCGTGTAAAGGTGTGATTTTGTTCAGAGTCGTGCTTATAGCCTTTAAAAAAAAAAGGCATTTAACCTTTTTTTTTTTGGTCAAAAAGGCATTTAACTAGGACCCCTAATTTTGTAAAAATTCCAGAGACCCTAATTACAAAAAAAATTTTTTACATAGTACTTAAAATATTCTCTTAATAACATTTTTATATTTATTTGATTCAGAATTTAACTTCTGTTTAAAATAACTATCAATATCTCTATATTTTAAATAAAATAATAAAGATTCTACTTCTAAAAATTGCAAATATTTAATCCACATTTGTCTTCTTTTATATACTATGAGTTAATTTTATTTTATATATTTATGGAAATTTGGTAAAAAAATATGAAATTTCGAATATATAGTTTATTATATTTAATTTAAATGCTAAGATTTTTGTTTTTTTAACGGATACCAACATTTCAATCCCAAATTTGTATCTTTGTTATTAACTTACAAATTCATATTTTTTATCATGATTTTAATTTTTTTAGTTTATAACATTTTTATGAAGAAGAATCAGAAACGTTGATGTAATAAATTCAAAAAAAACTCAGTGTTATATATATATATATATATATATACATATTTCAAATGTTTATATGATTCAAATTTAAATAAAACTATTATTAACAATATCATGTAAAATATATATTTTTAACTCGTCTCAGGCCTCCAAAAATCTTCGCACAGCACTGATTTTGTTTGGTACATTGCATATCTATTGCTTTCGCTCGAAACGAATTTGACTAAAAGGTTGATTGTTTGTAGTTTTTGGATTAGTTTTTGGTTTTTGTTTTTCCAAAAACCATTTAGCAACCAATCAAAATTTTAAAAGAATAGATTCCCTAAAATGTAGGAAAATTAGTTTTTGCAAATAACTGTTTTCTTAACACAAAAACCAAAAGCCAAGTTTTCATAGTTTTTTTCTTATCTTACGGTGGGTTTCCAATTTTTTTTAAATTGCTTTTATTTTATTTATATTTTAATATAAGAAAAAAATAAAAAATGATAATTACTGTAATCAAAAAAGGTTTAGTAAGATTCATTTTCTTACTATTGGTACTATTTATTAAAATTCGTGATATATATTCTTGTATTAATTTTTTTTAAACAAGAAATAAACTTCTAAAATAATTTTTTTTAATATCAGACCAAAAAATCATTAATCCAATTTTTGAGAAACCAGAAGGATAATAAAGTTTTAAATTCCGAATTCAAAATATATTTATAATTTTATACAGTACTTTCCTGAACTTATAAAAGTACATTTAAATTTTATTTAGTATATTTAAATAAACTAGCTATTGATATTTTTATTTATAATAATATGTGATTTATAAAATATTTTAAAAATACAACTATTTTTTTTAACTTTTTAATTATGTATTTTCATTTTTGAACTGCAGTAATTATGTTGTCATATATATATATCAGAATGGGGGAATTTTACTTCTACACTTTCTTTGGTACCACATTTCAAGTATACCACTAGTATGAAGACATTTTCACAAATACACTTTTCATTAATGACCAAAAGACCATACTAGCCCTAACCTTATCTCTCTCTCGCGATCCTCTTTTCTTTCTCTCTCTCTCGCGATCTTTTTTCTTCCTCTCTGCCTCCGATTCACCGGAGATCCACCATCTCTCTCTCATTCCACCGGTTCTCTGCGGTTCACTCTGCGGTTCACTTTGTCGACTCCTACTTCTGTACAAGATTCCCAACTGGTATGCATCTAATTTCTCCTTTTTTTGTTTGTGTCGATTAATTTTGCGAAATTTCGATTTTGTGGTTACTATAGTCGAAAATCAAACAAGATTGCTTTAGACTTCTAATCTGTACATGTCGATCTAAGATAAACAATTCTGATTGTGAAAACATTGAGTTTTGACAACTTAAGACCCTTTATAACCCTTTGTAAATCTGAGTTATTTTGTAATGTAATTGATATGTTCAGTTCCTGAGAAGCTGTGTTCAAGCTTATATGAGAGCCACAATCCTGCCAGCACACATTTGCTTTAATTGTTGGTGAATGGTCGATTCACAATAAGAAAGTTGGCAGAATCTGAAAGTTTTGTTTTTGGTTCTGCGTTTCTTAACAGTTGTGACTTACGTGTCTGTCTAGTACTCAATGTAGCTCAATATGTTAATTATTTACTCTAATCTCTTGCTTGTTTCTTGACCATAATACAACAAACAGAGCGGTAGAATCCAATGAGATGTGGAAGACTCAGGAGCAAGAAAACGAAAGGCTCAAAATAAAATCAAGAGAGGAAAGCAGCAACAGCAGTAGCCAAATGAAGTGGAGTAGTAGTTTCTCGAAAAGGAGTTTGGATAAGAAATGTAGCTCCATTAACGAGGAGAGAAAGATCACTCATCAATCATCATTGGACAAAAGATTGTACTTGGATGATGATGATGAAGGTTTAGGAGATGATGAGAATTGAGTCTTTTCTCCAATCACGGTATATATGTCTATTTGCTATAGCTTCTGTTACCTTTAGCTTCCTTCATCTTCTGAGTCTCTTTGTAAATGACAGGAACAAACGTGGGAGAGGCTCTGTTGGTCCTAGGATGGATGAAAATGTCCCTTATCTTCCCACCGAGAAGGTTGATCAATTGCAAAGTTCTGATACAAGGGAAAGGAAGGTAGTCTTGCTGCAGCTTGGGCTCTTGCTAATCTATATTATCTTGCATGTTAGAAAGCTCTTATAAGGGTTTATAAAACTATTTATAAGAACTTATAAATCATTTTTAAGGTTTTAAAAATATATTTATAAAAGTTTATGAATCTGTATATAAGGTTTGTAAAAATATTATAAGAGTTTAATAATCTTCATAACACAATTTATAAGAGTTAATAAATCTTTTTCAAGAGTTTATAAATCTTTACAAACATTTAGAAGTAAAATATTCATAAAGCTATTATAAGTGTCTATAATTCTAATATAAATGTTTGTAAATTATTTATAGTAAATAAAAGATTATTTATAATGGTTTATAAAACAATTAATAAGACTTTATAAAATCAGTCTATAAGGTTTTTTAAATATATTATTAAAGTATAATTCATTTATAAGAGTTTATAAAATCCGTTTATAAGGATTATAAATAATTAATAAATGTTTATGAATGATTTATGAAGATTTAGAAATCATTTATAAATATTTATCAATAGTTTATATATATTCCTCATGTGGTGGAAAACAGCAAGATGATGTAGCAGAGGTTTGTGGGGATATTGAGTTTGCTGTATAGTTCATAGCTAAGAATAAGAGCGAGTGTCTCCAAGAAGAATGGGGAGTGTTGGGGAAGTCTCCGGAGGCGGCTTTAGATGTGGATCAGACGATCTTCGTGGTTACGGCGGAAGACGTGGAGAGGAGCAAAAGACGGTGTTATGGGCAGCAAGAAACTTCTCCAGCAAGAAGATTTGCTTGCTTTACGTCCATCGTCCTGCTTGGCCTGCCTCCTGCAGTGAGAATCTTATGCTTCTCTTTCTCTCTGACTTAACTATTTTGTGGTGAATTATAGAATATTTATGGATGTTGAATTGTTCTTGAGTGTAGATTTGCTCATGAATCATGATTGAATCTTACCGAGTCTATATATATATCCTTTAGTTGATTGTGGATGATGTTAATGATGTACCTCTGTTTGCTAAGAAAATCTGAGAAATGATATAATTGTTTTATAAAGAAGAGGCAGAGAAACCATATCAAATTATATCATCATAATAAAATCCTTATAAGACTTTATAAAGATAATAAATAATTTATAAATATTTATAAATCATTTATGAAAATTCAGAAATCATTTATAAACCTTTATCAATAGTTTATATATATATTCCTATAAATGATTTATAAACCTTTATAAAATCACTTATAAGAATATACCAAATATTTATAAGGTTTTATAAAATCATTTATAAATATTTAGAAAGGTAATTTCATTTATAAAGTCTTAAAAATCATTTATAAGATTTTATAAATCTTTACATTTAGAAGTAAAATATTCATAAAGCTATTATAAGTTTAAAAAGTAAAATCGATGATATAAATACATGAAGATGCTCGTTACTAATTTTCTGAAAAACGAAACTAGAGTAAATGTAAAGTACAAATGATTTACAGCTTACAATCACTTATAAGAACACGTGTTATACATATATATATTACAGAAAGACATGTGTCTTGTTTCTCTTATATGTGTCAAAAACATATATATTACATATAAAAACACGTGTCTTATCTCTCTTTCTGCAACTCCAATCTTCTTGAAAATTGTGTTTCCTTCTGAAAACATAAAAACATAAGGCTAAATATATATATTGTTTTACGGTTTCTTTTATAAGGCCTTATAAATATAAAAATTGTAATAAATACCTCAAGCGGATTACCTTTATAAAATCACTTATAAATTTTATAAGAGCTTATAAAACCTTGTATCAACCATCTATAAAGTTTTTAAAACATATATAAATATTTATAAGATTTTATAAATCTTTTTCAAGAGTTTATAAATCTTTTTCAAGAGTTTATAAATCTTTTATAAGATTTTATAAATCTTTACATTTAGAAGTAAAATATTCATAAAGCTATTATAAGTTTAAAAAATAAAATCGGTGATATAAATACATGAAGATGCTCATTACTAATTTTCTGAAAAAAGAAACTAGAGTAAATGTAAAGTACAAATGATTTACAGCTTACAATCACTTATAAGAACACGTGTTACACATATATATTACAGAAAGACATGTGTCTTGTTTCTCTTATATGTGTCAAGAACATATATATTACATACAAAAACACGTGTCTTCTCTCTCTTTCTGCAACTCCAATCTTCTTAAAAATTGTGTTTCCCTATGAAAACATAAAAATATAAGGCTAAATATATATATATATATATATATATATATATATATATTGTTTTACGGTTTCTTTTATAAAACCTTATAAATATAAAAATTGTAATAAATACCTCAAGGGGGTTACCTTTATAAAATCACTTATAAATTTTATAAGAGCTTATAAAACCTTGTATCAACCATCTATAAAGTTTTTAAAACATATATAAATATTTATAAAACTATTTAAAAGGGTTTATAAAACTATTTACAAGAACTTATAAGCTATTTATAAGAGTTTTTACATTTATTTATAAGTGTTCATAAATTAATTTACAAGGTTTATAAATCTATTTATAAGAGTTTATAAATCACCAAATTAACCAACTTTTCACTATTTCTTTGCTTATTAAGGAACATCATTCTTTTACAGTCTTTTATAAGGCCTTATAAAAAAGTATAATTGAGTATTGAGATGATTGAGTATTGAGAGATACTTGAGGTTTCTGAATTTATAATGGTTTATAAAATTTATAAAGGGTTTACAAAACCACAATGTTAGATGAACGTCTCAGTTCTGCAGATGCACATAATATATCCAGACCAGATATATAGCCTTCTAGGACCTTTCTCACAGAAATAGCAAAAGCCTGATTAACAAGAGTATAGTGGCTCTTGTTATTGGCTTCTTCATTTTCACCTACTTTACAGCTCCCCCATGTCCCTCAACTTCCAACTTGAAGTTCATGAAATGGGTCTACGAAGTTATGGAGAAGAAAGACCAAAGAACCAAAACAGCCTATGTTTCAAAGAATCTGTCCCAAGGCGTCAGTGCTTGATAACCAATGCCACAAGCTCAGACTTTTGTGGGTTGTCCTATCAGCTGGCTCAGAGCATAATCCATAAGAGAGCTTATGTATGCTAATAAGAGAAGAACACCTTGCAGGGCATTCAACGCCAACCTAACCAAACTTAATTCCTATTAAAAAGCAACAAAATTGTCAGAGAATGTGGCCAAAAGTAGAAGTAGTCTCAATATACTTCTTTCATTTCATCTAAGCACTAAAGATATTCCATTGTTCTGTAATTGATTACTAAGAATAGAAATCTGAGAACATGACATCGTAATCTTCCCTAAGATAATGATTTCGTCGTAACTCAATACAGTACATCGAGTACTAAACTCAAATCAATAAATTGATACTTCTTTTCCCCCAAATCATTTCCTATTAGGTTTCCGATCCTAGCCACTCAAGTGAAATGCAAAGCTCATGTTTCCACGCATACAAACATGAAAAGCGTAAATGGTGAACTTACAGAGGCAAATGAAGAAGACGGAGGAGAAGCACGAGTTGGAAGAAGAAATTGGCAGCTCTGAGAATGTAAGGACTCTCAATTACTTGGTGGAAGGTAAAGCTCCTCCTGTTTGAGCTTCTCCAGAAGCGAATCAATGCTCGTCGCCACCGTCATTATTTCTCAATCGAGGAGAAAGTGAGAGATCGTCTTGTTCGCCTGAGCTTGTAGAGTTTTTCAGCTTCGTCGGAGAATTCGTCAGCGCCGTCCGGAGAACTCGTCAGGATCGTCGGATTTGATCACCGTCGAATTCGAAATCAATCTGGAAACTCTCAGATTTGGAATTGAGGAGAACGAGAGTAATTTAGGTTTAATTATTCAGGGTATAATGGTACTTTGTCTATTAAAATTTTAATGGTAAAGTTGAAAAGTGTAAAGTTGAAAAGTGGTATTGGAAAGTGGTTAGTGGCAATTCCCCTATCAGAATTGTGGTTCATATATCTAGCTCGCATTATTTTCTCTTATAAAATAAATTTATTTTTAAGTGGTAATATTTTGTATTATTTGTTGTTCATAGTAAGTATACTTTACTACTACTAATTTTTATTTCAACTCAAACAAAAATAATCATTCAAGTTTTCTAAAACCTAAAACTATACAAAAATCAGAAATTTTAGATAAATATTTTAATATTTTATAAAAAACAAAAACCAAAAGTCAGAAACCAAAATCACCATTCGTGTTTTTTCAAAAACTAAAATCTACTGCAAAATCAAAACTAGAAACTAAAAACCAAAATTTAAAAACTAAAAATCAAAAACCAAAAACTAAAAAATAAAA